>NW_028292573.1:2687338-2987338 GCF_029948245.1 Actinia tenebrosa
CTTAGATTCGTTTGCCAAAATTTGTAAATTCTCACACAAAGCATAAACTATGGCTACGTTTCATTATATCTTGATGGCCGTAAAACATCTAGCAGGAAAAACAAGGCCGATAGAACTGGGTCCCCAAACTTCAACTACAAAACCGCGTATTACTAGGGTTCTTATGATAAATTGTTACAGTATGTAGCTAGTAGTTGGGTTTCCTGCGTAATTCAGAAAACGTTGTTAAGGAAGCACGTGGAAGATACACATGGTACAATATAGCTTTGGTAACGTTTTCGTTGATTACTTCATTGTACTCCGAGATGATAGACTTCGGCCGAAAGACCGATAATCAATAATGATTGAGAAAAAAAGCTTAAGTTCAATGATACTGGTCTAACGTTTATCATGATCATCACAAAAGAAAGTTCAAAATATGAATTACAACAGCTGAGTTGACCTACAGAACGAATTCAAGGTCAACCAATTAAAATTGAAAACTTGACGTTGTATTTTGATTGGCATTTCCCATGATTCTGCCAAGAGAACCCATAACACATGAATCCTTTGTTGAACGTAAATGCTACTAGTCAAAGACACAGCGGAATTTCATTTAAATCCACACAAAAAATTTACATTGCATTAAGTCTCTTCTCAGGAAATACTAACCAAAAATAGTTGACCCATAATTCCTTTCGGTGAACGCGGTCAACTCAGCTTGTTGTTGTTGCTTGAAATTGAACTGTCACGTACACCCTTGCACCTATAACATCAACTTCTCGAAACCGATCCGGCGAAAATTTTAACAAATTAGAGTATAGAGACATTAAATTGTGGAGCAGTTATCTTTTGTCTAGAAAATTACTAAATGCTGCATGTACTTTGCTATAGGACAAAATCCATGCTTTGAGAAACCTTGTCTGAATAACGGCACGTGCGTCCCAGAGGGCGACAAGTATAGATGTATCTGTACAGAAAACTGTAAAGGGAACATTTGTCAAACCTGCGACTGTAAGTACATAAAATACCCATATCCTTATACGGTACTGACCTGTAATCTGCCAACTTCTATTGAGCGGCGATTTGTCATTTTGTTTTACGAACATGCAGCTCTCCTAACTTTTTAAATTTACTTTTGGGTTTTGGAATGCGTATCTTAGTGGAATTCACTTGGGATTCGAGATCGTGGATTGCACATTCAAAAGCAGATATATCCGTGAGTTGCAGAAAGGTTGCTATCAATAGACAGCCATTACGGTGTCCATTTTAATGAACCAGATGGATGGCAAGTTTATTCAGTTTAAATAAATGTACATCGATGATGGGCCTTACTCACGCGGCAGCCATGTTTATTGTCATAGAAAAAAGACTTTGTTTAACCGGCATAAATCTTATTCTCAAACACTGGAATGCTAGGCGCGAGAAAATCTATCAATATTGTTTCAGTCAACATAGCTGTCACGTGAGCAAGGTCATTAAAGCATGTAGGGCCTTTTTTCCCTTCACTGATGCGCGGCTGATGACGAGAATACTGATTCATTCAGCCGATTGAAACCAAGCAATAGCTAGATAGAAATTCTCGAATTGGTATCATTATCAGTATCAACTTATTACATAATGTTTTCTCTCTCTACTACCTCGTAGTCTGCCCTCCTGACTATTGTTTCAATGGCGGCACGTGTTATTCTGTTGGACACAAGCCCTACTGTCGATGTAGAAATGAGTTCCTGCCTCCAAGGTGTCTCTTCAAGAAGCCCGGTAAGTTTCTCATTAGTTTCAGGCTTGCAAAGTATTTTATTATGGTCCATGAATAGATATGGAAGTTATTAGTTTGTCCTTATGAAAACATATTAGGGATGAATGGGGGACTCATGTAAACTTTGGGAGATGTCCTTATGACTATAAAAATCTCATAAAGCAGTTATTTACTGAGGTAAATTAATTGACCTTCTATGTTTATGTTATAAGGGTTTCATATAAATCACACTTAGACTAAGGTCAAACGTCGACATTCACGTGAGCGGAATCTAATGACATCAAAGAAGATCGCCGTGTTATCCATTATTTCAATTAGGTTCGGCTCATGTGAAGTTCTAAAAAACGAATGCTCCTTAAAATACCCAGATATTTCACGTCATGTATCCAAACAAGAAGACATACTGGTCCAGCTAGATAGTAAAAAATATTTGCCAATTTCAAATCCAAAGTGCCGGCGGAATGCACTACTTGGAGCCACCTAAAGAAATGCGAGATTTTGTTGACAAAACAGTATTCAATTCTCTGTCTATCAGTTCAAAAAGTGTATCACTGCCATCCTAATCCTTGTCATAATGGAGGAAAATGCATCGAAAGAGTGAATGGCTTTGATTGCCAGTGTGTCCCACCCTTCGATGGACCTCACTGTGAACGTAAGTAGTATGATGTGTGCATCATTAGACCTCTTCCCCTATACTCTCTCACTGCGGTCAAAACAATAAAAATAGATAATCATCATCAACGACAACAACAATTTGACTAACTGTCTTAGTAAAGTTTAGCAAAAATAAGGCTGAGCAACTATCGATCTCACATTGTACGTAACATTATGACCTTTCAGCCTTTCTGTTAAAAAATAATAGAATGCATAATCTTCTTAATAAAAAGGCCTGAATCTTAAGTAGATTTTGGTGGACGTTGATAAAGGTGACAACACTTAGGAAAGTGACGCTCTTGAAAAAGTTAATGTTCTCTGACGTCATGGACATTTTTAAATTGATTTCAATCAAAACCCTTGTAGCCGCGACAGCAGATTGCACGATTTCGCCCGTGCTATTGAGAAGCACTGTAACACCTTTTTTATCGAATAAGGATGAATATGTTGCTAGGTTAAGTATGACTTTTTCTCCAGATGATAAATGTATGGACTGTGATGTCCACGCCTTATGTATCCATGGTCAGTGTAAATGTCGGAGAGGATTTCGAGGAAGTGGATATAAGGGCGACTGTATTAAAGGTAAGCAATGCAAATATATCTTTAGCTTCTTTTTAATAGTTCTGAAGACATGTGAAACACATACGTAGTGTACACGTGCCCATTGGGGAATAGTGCGATAGGAATAAGGCATGGGACATACATACATAGTAAGGACGTACAGGAATAGTGCAAATAGAATGGGACATGGGGATAGGGCAATAGGAATGGGACATACATACATAAGAAGGACATGGGGAATAGTGCAATAGGAATGGGACATAAATACATAGGGAGGAGGTGTGGGGATAGAGCAATAGGAATGAGACATGCATACATAGGAAGGACATGGGGAGTAGTGCAATAGGGTTCGGAATGCATACATAGGAAGGACGTGTGAAATATTGCAATAGGAATGAGACATACATACATAGGAAGGACTTGGGGCATAGTGCAATAGGGTTGGGACATACATACATAGAAAGGCATGAGGAATAGTGCAATAGGAATGGGACATACATACATAGAAAGGCATGAGGGAATAGTGCAATAGGAATGGGACATACATACATAGAAAGGCATGAGGAATAGTGCAATAGGAATGGGACATACATACATAGAAAGGCATGAGGAATAGTGCAATAGGAATGGGACATACATACATAGAAAGACATAAGGGAAAGTGCAATAGGAATGGGGCATACATACATAGGGAGGACGTGTGGGATAGTGCAATATAGGATTAGGACATACATATATTGAAAGGAAATATTGTTGAGAAATACATTTGTTTGTGTTTTAGAAAGCGTATGTCCTATTTGCCCAGTAAATGCAATGTGCGTTGATAACGGCTGTGAGTGCGTTCCTGGGTTTATGCTGGTCAAACAAAAATGTATTCCAGTAATGAGTAAGTAATATGTATCAAGATATATGTTCATATCAATCGAGAGACCGAGCGCTGTTGCCTATTTGCTATTTTCGTATTGTTGGCTTGATACTCTTTAAGCAAAGATACGAAAAAAACCATGAACACCTTTTATTCTCTTTCCGGATCCAAATCCATACCTTTAAACCAGCTATATGTATTATGACCAAGCAAAATTCCCTAACAGCCCAAATTAAATCACTTCAGTAATTGAGTGATCACTAACAATTAGGGCAATAAGAGGCTCAAAATACAAGCATACGTAAAAGTTATTTTCTTGTAGCTCTTCTAGCATACCACAAGTAGTACACTAATCAGTTTTAAGAGCCATTATCGATCCATTCGAATAGAATATTGAAAATGAACCTTAATTATATTACATAATTCATTAACAATTCCCTTTTATTTCATTTGCAGCTCCATAAATGTAAAAATCTCTAGCGGACACTAAATAGGTTTTGCACCATCACGTGCCCACGCCCATAATACAGCGTGGACTGCCTGTGGTTAGATGGCACAAAAATAAAATTCCTTTTCTCAAGGGAATTGAATTATTTTTCATGTAGAACAATGTTGTCCTTGCCATTTAACATGGCTGACCTTACGTGATGGTGCAAAGCCTCTATATGAGATATTGCATATAAATAAAACGATCAAGATATTCAAGGAGATCACAGGTAACCCAAGCTAGGTTCTTGTGGTGTCATATTATAAGAAAACGGTTGGCGGTACTAAAAAAGGTCAATAAATATGTCAAGATGTGAAATAAAGTAAAGAAATCTTAGCTAGCTTTTTGAAAAGTAGTACTTCAGATTTAAAGTTTTTTTCCTCGCTGTTTTTTAAGTATCTATCGCCTTACATTTTCTAATCATATGACACTACAGAAACCTAGCTTGGGCTACCTGTGAGGAGATGCGAGGGATTTCTAGCATAAAAAAGCTAGTATCTTCAAAAAGGTTTCTAAAACTATGTAAAAATAAACCAAGTGTTTAATCAAGTTTATTAACAAATAGAATTCAGTTATTTATAATTATTCATTTACATTTATTTAATCTAATAATAAACGATTTACTATAATGTGATTCTCATCATGTGCATATTAATTGTAATTGTATGGAAGTTATGAATCTTTTTTGATCGAGGTTTGGTTTGGTATCTTAGGATAAACCTACGCACAAGTAGCTTTAATTTCTGTGAAATGGGTAGTTGTGACATATAAGTTGGGGACACTTTTGTTGCAGAGATACTCTCCCTTACATTCTCAAACTCGCGCTGCCATTTTTTTATAAAACATTTCTTGTTGATGAATAAACAATAATTTATCCTTGCTAATTCTAAAACAAAATCATTCGAAAAAAATTATATACGTCATGGGAACAAGGTAAAGTTTCCATATCGCACTGTGTACACCATTTATATTTGTCTCCGCCCCATGAAAAAGAGCCAATAAAAACGCTTCATCCAATATCCCGTGTGGAGGGAACCTCACGGAAGAGCCCCGTACGGGAGTGGTGGTTGTAAAAAAACGTTGTTTTAAAGCCATCTGACTCATTCCAGTGATTGCGTGTTAGTGGGAAAACGAATGCTTGTCAATACCTTTTCATATAACGCACGCTGATTAAACATTAGTACCGCTACTTTCAATATTACACGAACTCAGGGTTGCAAGTTGCGAGTTGCCCGTTGGAATTTTCACTACCGCCAGTCAAAAATGTATAAGGTACAAACTGATTATTGAATAATACGATTGACGGAAGCGGAAAACCAGCTTGTAATTGACGAGTTCGCATAAAACTGAAAACTGCAGTAAAAATGATATCGATTCTCAGGATGCTATCACTTGTGATATGTAGAACATACGCCAACTAAAAGGAACTAAAGATCGAGCACACGAGAATAAGTTCCTAATGAGTTCCTATGTATCTACTCTTAACATGTTGTACATTATATACTACCCTAACTGAGCAAGCCAAGTAAAAGGAACTAAAGATCGAGCACACGGGAATAAGTTCCTAATGAGTTCCTATGCATCTACTTTTTACATGTTGTTCACTATATACTACCCTAACTGAGCTAGCCAACTAAAAGGAACTAAAGATTGAGCACACGGGAATAAGCTCCTAATGAGTTCCTATGCATCTACTTTTAACATGTTGTACATTATATACTACCCTAACTGAGCTAGCCAAGTAAAAGGAAGTGAAGATCGAGCACACGGGAATAAGTTCCTAATGGTTTCCTATGTATCTACTTTTAGCATTTATTTATTTATTTATATTCGTACAGAAAAAATTCACCGGTGAGGGAACAATAGGTAATAGTGTCCCCTACGAGGTTCCCACACCAAATTCCAAACTGAGCCAGTTACCTGTTGGTTATACAAGTGGTCCCAGGAATGCACACGCATTGGCCTGATATACACTGCTGGTTTTCGGTTGGACAGACAATGCCGCCGCATTCACTATCTGCAATCACAATGAAAACATGTTAAAACCCTCTAGAGACATCGGACACACTGACATATATCAAAATGGTTAGGCATTTTAGTTTGATGTTCCGTTCGTACTGTGAATTGAAAATTGTCCAAAAAAAAAAAAAAAAAAAAAAAAAAAAGGGAAAAAAAAAGCGTATAGCACATCTTGGGCACTAGTTTTTCTCTTCCGCTCATCATCTTTTTTTTGTTCACTTCAAGGAATCAGTAACTAAATTTAATTATTATTCAGAGCGCGTTTTAAGATTGAGAACGAGCTATTCCCACAACTATTTCCCTTAAAGAAATGAGCGAAAATGGATGCCTTTTTTACGTTATCTCCTGCGTCTTCGGCTTTCAAGACACGCAGGGTGTGCAATTGTTTTGAATCTTATCGCTGTTTAATCGCTATTTCTCTTTACGCCTGCAAATAATTATATGCGTTTAGAAGAAGCTAAGAGAGTTGGGGTTTGTCTACTAGTTCGCCACTGTCCTTCAATGTCTAAATATTTAACTTCGATCTAGCATCTAAACCGGAAAACAGAGAAATCAATACATGCGTTCCTATTTTCACCCCTAAAGCAGCCATGAAACGAGTATGCGCGGTATGTTATCATGACTTTCTGGGTGTGATTCCTAGGTGAGAAGCATCATGAATGCCCCCGGGTCGGCAGTTGCCTATTCAAGCGAGAAAATCCAAGGCTTCGACCTCATTTGCTCAGGTTCGCTGTACCAGTCAGTGCTAGATGGATTTTTTCCTTGGTTTTTCCGTACAAACGTCGCCGAAGCTTCCCTATACAACATTGCCGTCCAGTACCAACAGCCGTCGAGGTAATTATTTGATTGTTTCACGTCATGTTTACGGGCTTCGCTCGATTCTTGGCATCGTTCTAAGATTTATTTGGCCGTGCATGTGTGCTTGGTGGTAGTTCAGTCCAGCTCCATTTCGGTTTCGGAGTCCATGCTCACTTTGACATGAACTCTAGTTTTTCTTTGTATTTGATATTTTCATGTATGCGGTCCCGACACGTGTGTTTGCATGGTCCCTAGTAGTTCAGTCAAGCTTTGTTTTTACTGTTTAGCCTGTTAAGCCCAAATTTTTATATTTTCACGTAGTCACCGCTTTACTCCCTTGTCATGGCTGTACCGTAGTTATTACGGTTATTAATTGTTATGTATTTATTAAACCTGCTCGTTAGAAGATTCGGCTTAGTTCGATTAAGGGTTATGTATAACATGTTGTGTATTACATGCTTCATTGGTCTGGTCGTGTGTCGGCCTTTAGTTAAACTTATGGTCTGGTCGTGTTTCGACCGTGTTTCGGTAGTTCGGTCGTGTGGCGACCCTAAGCTCGGCTAAATTTGTTGTCTGGTCGTTTGTCGATCGTAAGGCCAATTGAACAGGTATCGGGTCTGTGTCGACCCAGTTTCGTATTCTGGTCGTGTGTCGACCGTTAGCCTATTCAGGAGGGCCATCTACTGCCTTGCTGGACCAGAAGGACAATCTAAATCAACCCCCTATAACCTGCCTTCGGACTGTTCCTGGTCCGGCTCGGCTAATGGGTGCATTTACCTCGTTAAATTTTATGCGTTATGCGTTTTGACCCTCTACGTCCAGTTCATGCGAAATGGGATGCGACTGGGAGGGAAAGCCCACTTTCCCTTCACTTGAACTGGTTTTATGAGAACCGGGGAGTTTTTGAGTTTTGGGGAAATGTATCATTTCATGATAAATATTGGTTATGAATGTATCAATTTATTACAGTTGTTGGCTATATGGTATTAAGTTCAATTAGTGCTAGAGCACATGCCGGAGGCAAAACTCGTGTTCCCAAAACTTAACCGCGTGCATGAGGTGAATGGCTGCTTTGGCGGTGAAAATGATATACCATTCGAAGCAATAGCCTGCAGTGGAATTCATGCAGTCTTAACTTGATTGAGATCTCGGGTATTTGGAATCTAGGCGCGCAAATGCATTGTTCGTCACAGCCAAATTTCCCAAGTATTTTCAATTATTTCTCGCCAAGGCAAAATATTTTCTACCAACGACGGTGAAATATGCTATATTTAAAATATAGAAAATAAAAAATATTGACATTGGGTGATTCGGTCTGGCTGGGAGGAAGGAATATCACCTGGTTATTTCTATATTTGATGGCGCGCGAAAAAATAAACACACCCAGAACTGAGGTGTAGAGTCGATAATTACGAAGACTTATGTTCCATCAAAAACATATTATCAAACAATTCCGTATACAAAACACGTCTTCACTTTTAATTCTTTATCTTAATGATTTCCTGGAGGTGAAGGATTAAATCGAGAACCGCTTAATAAGATTAAACTAAAGCTAATCTACAAAACTGATATTTATAGTAATTAAAAATATATTCTCATAAGATAACAGGATACCGCTGAAGTTTTCCTTTCCTTTCCTTTCCTTTTCCTTTCCTTTCCTTTCCTTTCCTTTCCTTTCCTTTCTTTTCTTTCCTTTCCATTCTTTTCGTTTCGTTTCGTTTCTTGTTTAACTCTTCTAGCGCATCTGATTAAGTTTTAATCATTTTTGAAATGAAGAAAGTTTGTATTTGTGCAACAGGAGAAAACCTGTTATAGATAATGAAACTTCCAAAAATCACAATACTAATGAGAAAACACTGATTAAACTCTAATCCTTTTGGCAGTAAATTAATAAAGATATTTTCATAATATTTTCTTTTTTTAAATGTTTAGATAACAATAAATGTGGCCACACATACTAATAAAGAAAAAACAAATCTGATTAAACTAAGACGTTTATGTTTATACAACATTGTCTGTACTAAAAAAACTTTAATTTCAAAAATAATTTTCTATGATAACACTAATAAGAACAACAAATAAAATTACCTCTGATTAAACTCGACTCGTTTTGGAAGTATAAACTAAAAACACGTTTGATTACAAAACATTTTCTATGCAAAAGTATGATAATTTCCTTAGCATAATACTATTACAAGCAATAGATAATACTTTATCTGAATAAGCTCGATTAATTTAGGAAGTAAATTAAGTGTTTACATTTATACAATGTTTTCCGGACTGAAAAAAACTTCATTTTAGATTTTTTCACGAGTTAAAATACTAACAAAAACAATAAATAAAAATAATAAAAATTGAAGTTTTGAAAAATTTCACAAAATTTACGGCTAATTCTCCTTCCTCGATCCCCCTCCGACGTTTCGATTGAGGCTTCAAGAGTCTTTATCAAGCTAGGGTGTTTTACAACCCTTGAAAACCAACAAATGAAAATACCCAAACTCATTTTAGAAGTGAACTAAAAAGTCTTAATTTATAAAACATTGTCTATATAAAAGTAAAACTTTATTACTAAGAAATAATAGAAGTAATACTAAGAAAAGCAATAGTTAAACTAATGTTAGAATACAGGGATAAAGTGAAAATCCACTTGATCAACTTTATACTAATAAGACAGAGGACATCAAAAGCAAGAGTTCTGGCTTATGAAAACTACTCATAAATGAGTGAGAGTGAGAGTGAGAGTGAGAGTGAGAGTGTGAGTGAGTGTGTGAGAGTGTGAGTGAGTGTGAGTGTGAGTGTGAGCGCGTGTGTGAGTGCGGGTGTGAGTGTGAGTGCGGGTGTGAGTGCGGGTGTGAGTGTGAGTGCGGGTGTGAGTGTGAGTGCGGGTGTGAGTGCTGGTGTGAGTGTGAGTGCGAGTGTGAGTGTGAGTGTGAGTGCGGGTGTGAGTGCGGGTGTGAGTGTGAGTGGGAGTGCGGGTGGGAGTGCGGGTGGGAGTGTGAGTGTGAGTGTGAGTGTGAGTGCGAGCGTGAGCGTGTGTGTGAGTGTGAGTGCGAGTGTGAGCGTGAGCGTGAGGGTGAGTGTGAGTAAGACTGAATAGATAAATAATACGATGCTTTAGTAACGAAAAATTAAAATATTATGAAGTCGACCTTCATTTTGTTATAGAGAAATGTAAAAAGGAAATGTAAGGTTATATTTTATCGTTTTGCAAATAAAAAGGCATCAAAACGAAAGAAAAATATATAAACAAGGAAAAAAAAAAAAAAAAAAAGAAAAAAAGAAAGAATGGATTTGATAGGCGATAAAGAAGAGGACAGAAGTGAGAAAATGACAACTGAAGAGAACGAGAGGAGAAGAGACGAGAAGAGAAGAGAATACAAGAGAAGACAAGAGAAGATAAGACAAGATAAGACAAGACAAGACAAGACAAGAGGAGACAAGACAAGAGAAGCAATTGCGCCGAAACTCTCAGGTCTTGAATTTCTAAAAGTTAAAAGCACATTTATGAACGTATGAGCCACCAATATTACCAGGATGCGTCTTTCTTTCTTAATTGGCAGCAAAGAAAAAGTGTTAAAGTTAAGCACGATATGATAAAATATATCGGGTTTCTTTTTTAAAAAATGCATTCAAAGTCAAAAAATTCTACTTGAGAATTATAATGGCAAATTCTTCTCAAGTGTAAACAGACTGCTATGACTCGATGGTCAAAATCATAAACCCTTCCCATAAGATGAAATTGTTAATTTACTATATTTTCTACGAGGAAGCTATCTTTTCTAAGAAGTAATTAAATGCTATATACTTATTTCAATAAAGCTAGTCACCTGAAAAGCTATAAAGCTGAGGCCGACAAGGAATATGGGTAGATACATTTTACATGTTTCAACCGCTTGATAACAGTTTATGGACTTGCACATCTTTTACCAGTTACAGTCTCACCTCTTTTGAGCATCCTCAAGCTGCAGTTTGTATCAAAAAAGCTTTACTTGTTTGATATGAAAAGTTTCCTATGATCCTCAGTGATCTCAGCTTTCTAGTTTTTTGGTGGCTAACTTTATTGAAATAAGTATATACAGCCGTGTTAAAGGAGTAAATGTCTTTTGGTGTATAAACTTACTTGGTTCATAAACTTATAGAATGAAGACTATAAGGGAAAAATACGTCTAAGTCATTTAATGTTTTTTTTGCACATTAAAATATTTCATATTTTGGATTTTGTCCGTATACCGTTTTAAAACAAGAATGGCATATATTGTCTGGAAATGTCAGAGAAACCGGCATTAAGAAATAAACTACTTAAGATTTTAAAAGGCCTTTCATTTTCCATTTTCCTTTTTACAAACTATATTGAGAAACACCATAATCAACATGGTGCAAAAAAAAAAAAAAAAAAAAAAAAAAAGAAAGAAAGAAATTTGTTTAACATTTTGAGCTTTCATGCAAGATAAATTAATCTGTAAAATAGACCTTAGTACTTTGACTCACCTCAGATAAATTGAAAGGTTATTATTTTGAAAGAATTATATGCTATGTCCCCAGCCCTAGAAAACCTTTATCTTTAAACGTCTTGTAAGTGAAGAAGCCATCTTGAACTAATAGTCTTTCAGCAATTGTCAATATGTTATCTTCTCACAACTCGTTAACGCCTTTTTAACACTTACTTTACTTTAACAATTCCAACAGCTTGAAAATACAAAATGAATTTAAGACAAGAGAGAAAAAAGCTGCGGGAAAACCTGAGATAGAATGAATCTCCTACGAGCAGATTTCCTAAAAGAAAAAAAGAAAGAAAGAAAAAACTTACAGTACACAATACTGGTCTGTTTTACCAATAATCAATAAAATGAATTGGTGCCAGACAAATATTGAAAAATTGGCTTTTATGTTTTATCTTTTAGAGCCGATTGAAATAGAAAATGATAAATGATTTGTCGTGAAAATAGACTAAAAAATATAATGGAGATATATCGAAGTCTATTATAGATGTGTTTTCTCAAACAGCAAGAAGAAATGAGACTTTTTTTAGATCGAAGATCGTTATAGTTTAGATCATTTATCTTTGCATGATCCTTTTGTATCAATTAATTGGAAAAAAAGTGAAATGGTTAAACTCAAGAGTTATCGAAATTTCTTATCCCACATGTCTTTCTTTCTTTCTTTCTTTCTTTCTTTCTTTCTTTCTTTCTTTCTTCTTTCTTTCTTTCTTTCTTTCTTTCTTTCTTTCTTTCTCTCGTTTGTTCGTTCGTTCGTTCGTTCTTTTTTCTTTCTTGCATTATTTCTTTCCGTACGCATCAGTCCATGATCCTTCAAAGAAATGATCCATCAAACAAATGTTCTAAAAATGTATATTTATTTAAGTAAGAAAAACTTTTAGTGAGTAGTTATCGAAAGAATAATTAAATAATTAATAGGAAAGTGAGCCATGGACCAAACCGTAAATCACGGCAAAAAACGTGGTACGAATGAAAAAATAGTGACATAGAAATCTAGAAAATGTTTTTTTTTTAATTTTTCGTTCATTCATCCACGCTAAGACCGGAAAGCAACTAAAATAAATGAGAAATTCAAGGTGTGATTTTCTATTTTTTGATTAGCCAAGTTAGTCGATATAGGTATGTTTCCTATTGAAGGACTGATGATTCATTAAATTCACAGAGCCCATTCTGAGGGGTTTTCAATGTCGTCAGGTATTCAATAACAAACGCACAAGCAAACATGAAAAATCCAGTTTGTTTGGGCCAAACAATTTATAACTTAATAACATAATTTTTGTTCCATTTAATTAATGCACTTAAAATAGTTATTACGATTTTTATGGGGCAAGCAAACAATTGTACGAACTTTGATTAGTTTTGAGTTAAAGTCTTTTTGGATTAAAGTCTTTTGTTTTTGGCATCCGAGGTTATGTGTGGTTTTCAAAATAATATAAATAAATAAAATATATTCTTTGGTCGGACAACTGAGGTTAGCGATGCCCAGGTTACACCAATAAACTATTCTTTGGTCGGACAACTGAGGTTAGCGATGTCCCAGTTATACTAATAAACTATTCTTTGGTTGGACAACTGAGGTTAGCGATGTCCCAGTTACACCAATAAATTATTCTTTGGTCGGACAACTGAGGTTAGAGATGTCCCAGTTACACCAATAAACTATTCTTTGGTCGGACAACTGAGGTTAGAGATGTCCCAGTTACACCAATAAACTATTCTTTGGTCGGACAACTGAGGTTAGAGATGTCCCAGTTACACCAATAAACTATTCTTTGGAGGGACAACTGAGGTGAGAGACGTCCCAGTTACACCAATAAACTATTCTTTGGTCGGACAACTGAGGTTAGAGATGTCCCAGTTACACCAATAAACTATTCTTTGGTCGGACAACTGAGGTTAGCGATGTCCCATTTACACCAATAAATTATTCTTTGGTCGGACAACTGAGGTTAGTGATGTCCCAGTTACACCAATAAACTATTCTTTGGTCGGACAACTGAGGTTAGAGATGTCCCAGTTACACTAATAAACTATTCTTTGGTCGGACAACTGAGGTTAGTGATGTTCTAGTTACACCAATAAACTATTCTTTGGTCGGACAACTGAGGTTAGTGATGTCCCAGTTACACCAATAAACTATTCTTTAATCTGAGGTTATAAAAGCTAAAGTTAAGAATAAACTCTTGTTCGGTCGGGCAACTGATTTTATGCAGTGTTCAATACATGTACTCAAAGACCTTTTCGTCTCAAAAAGAGGCTTTTTCCAAAAGATATTTTGTACGAACCCCAGTGCTTGCCCTATTCGCAAACGAGGTGTGAATTACAATTCATCATAATTAAGAGTAATGATGCTGATGATCGAGAACAGGTGATGAGTTGATTTTATTTTTATTTCCATGTAATATCCCGAAAAACAATTCTCTATTGTGATCTGAGACTAAATAATTTGCACTCCGAAAATTACCTTCTTCTTCAATAAAACGGAAAATGATGGTTGCCCTTTATGTAGGATTTCATTGATTAGAATATATATGTGGTTAAGATTAAAAGACGATATAAACCACTTTATACCATAGTATTACCACGTTTATCATGCATGCAGCAGTTTACACGCAGCGGCTTGTCGGAAAATAGATGATATTCAATTCTAGGACAGAGTTCAAAAAATTTCAATGAAATGATTAATAGCAGCGTTTTTTGTTTTTATTTAAAGCTTCGCGAGTGTATATTACAATACTACTATACCTGTAGGTTTGGACCCTCCTACCTCCCCTATCACTTTGGGTGGTGAATTTTTAATTTCTGTATAAATGATCAAAAAATGCAATTTATTCATTATTTTTTTTGGCGCGCAAAAATATTTTTTGTTTCGTAATTACTCTCGGAAAATATAGATTTATCTTTTTTAATCCTCTTTTCCTAGAAAGACTTATAATAAGAGAAGACTACATGATTTACTTTTAAAAGAGTATACATGTAGCAGTATAACATTTTTCTTGGAATATAAACGCCTTGCTCGTTTTACTGATTCTCTATCCGGGGTGAAAAAAAAAAAAAAAAAAAAAAAAAAAAAAAAAAAAATCAAAATTGAAATTGAAATTGAAATGACTGGCAACCATTTTTTTGCGGCTCGAAGATTTGTTATCAATTTTAAATGAATCCCTGATATTTTATCGAACACTGAAATAAATCTTGTTCTTCAAAAAATAAAACTACAACTCTCGATGACACAGTACGATTTTTCCTTACGGCTGACGCGAGCTACACGCTGGCAACAAGAACTGCTTCGTGTAAGTAAATCGACTGTACAAATTAATACTTATAATTTACGACTTCGTAAACGGAAGCCGCTGATATTTGGCGCTAGCATGATGTTGCGCGCGATCGATAGTCGTGATGAAAACTGTGATGTAAATGAGAACCTCTATTGAACATCATATATATTTTTTGATAAAATAACCCCTGTAATTTTTAAATTGCACTGTACTAAATGTATTTTTTTTTGAATGTGAATAGAGTATTAAAAAAAATCCGTGCAGCTTAAATAGCCGCAAGAAGTAATTAAGTTCGGCGAAAAGCTCTCTAACATAACTGACTTTTTTCAATCTAATCTAGTGTAAGGAAAAAAATAGGAAAAAATCCAAAGTAATACGTCTTTCTATCAGAAATGAGTAAGCTATAAAAGATCCGATACACGCGGAGATTATAGAGATAATCTCAACTAAAACGCTTAAGAAACTCTTTAATTAGGAAAAATAAATGAAGAATAACAAGTAAATTATCAGTTGCTATAGTTGCCATAAGAATGAACGAAGAACGAACGTCTCAAACGTCAGGTTATTTGTATGGATCGTATGCATACAATATATACTTTGTTCGTTCATAGATAAACCATAGTAACAACTATTAATTAATAAAGTTAGATAAAGTTTACAAAATGATTCCCTTGAGAAAAAGATAGTTAGAGACCGAGAAAGGAAAAGAATCGATGAAAAGTTCAGTGTTATAGGTCAGACATATATAAGAAGAAAAAGAAGGAGGAATATTATTCACATATCTGCCAAACCATGCCATAAGTATACATTTTGTTCGTCTGACAGCAAAGTTATAACTTTGGCACTGCAAACTACAGATTGTTTGACGATAACGCCAGAATAATTGCACAACTATCGCTTAATTTTGATTGTTAGCTTGTGTCCTTAAGTCCCTTTTTAGGCATCAGTTGATGCGATGTATTGAAGTGTTTATTCAGTCCTTGATTCTCGAGAACAGAGTTCCGAGGGTTGTTAATAAAACAGAATGACGCATAGGCTTCTGACAAGCTAGATGGTCCGGTAATGGAGCCTTGTGGAATCCCTGATGAAGGCAGCAGATATTTAGCCTTGGACTTCAACAGGACGCGACTGTTGCCATGCCTCCATTTGACTCTCTTGGAAAGTTGTGGACTGGCCATGGTGAAAATTATTTCTTTTCCACAGCACATGACAAGTCAATCCTTTGAGCATAGCCTTGTATTCACGCCTGAATCCCCTACTTGTTATGCCATATATGATTGGATTGATGAGGCTTGATAGATATGCCATAAAGGTGTACGTAAGGTATACTTCCCGTTTGAAGCGTGGCTGGCCATAGAATGCCCCTAGGGTATCGATGATGCTCGCAGGAAGCCAACAGATACTAAAACCAAGGAAAACAATCGCCAAAGTCTTGGTGATTTTCGTTTCTTGGACATTCACCCGCAGTTGATCCACTGCCATTTGATTTGGCACGAAAACCTTATTTGTGCGGTACACCTCTTTAAAGACTGAAGAATAGCAGAATGAGATTAATAAAAGTGGGCATCCAATGTAGGCGACCTCAATGAAAATGGTGTACACAAGGTTTGATTCAAAGGTGTAAAGACACATGCCTTTGCCAGGATGGAATGAGTAACCTCCATCGTCCAAAAGAAATGGCGGGACTGACCCTACAAAAGCAAACAACCAGACGATCAAAATGTAGATTCGAGTTCTGGATGATCGGAACAAGTTCTGGTACTTGGAAGGTTTTACTATACAATAGAATCTGTTCACAGCTATAAGACTCATGGTGTGGATGGAAACCAGGGCCAATGTGAAGCCCGTAAATCCATGCACTCGGCAAAAAGCATCGCCAAAAAGCCATCGTCCTTCAATGAGGGTTCCAAACACAAATGGCATACATAGTATACCCATCAGAGAGTCGCTAATGGCCAACGCCACAACAAACATGTTGGAAATTGTTCGAAGACGCTGATTCCTCCATACAGCACAACAAACAAACGTGTTGCCAACAACGGTGAAGAAGATGATGACTCCGATTACTATTGACTCGAAGCAGATGTTTAACGAAGATCTGTTCGCTAACTCCAAAGCCAGCCGCACAGACAGCGCCATTGTGAATACATACAATTAGTGTTCGATTCAGGAAAGTAAATTAATAGTCTGTTATTTTCTCGTTTTTGCTTTTCTGGTGGTTGTTTTCAGTTTTCCTGAGAGGAGTTCACTCGCAAACTGGCGAAAACCCGATAGCGAAATGTCTTGATATCAACAGACAATCACAAATCTATGAACTCTCATTTTTATGACGTAAGAAGCAGATCCTCCAATCAGGAACTCGCAGTTATATTCATCATTTCCTTTATATTGCAATTCTTTTTCAACTGGTCGAGAATCCGAGGAAGAAATCTGATACCAATGTTAGGATTCCAATATTGCATAGGGGCCTTCTCGTGTAATGCATCAAAGTGTTATTCCTAACTCGTTTTTTAAAATCTATCATGACATAAAATTGTGCACTCTGATTTTAAATCCTTGAATATAATTTTAAAAAGAACACACACATTTGCATTGTGTTTATGATGTTTTTGACATTTCTTTTGTTGATGCATTTGAAAGAAGCATGTAGCTAATCAAAACCCTTCGATTTGGGGCTACATTTACAATGTCATTTTGAAAAATACACCAAGTTTACTTGTCACAAACTGATTGAAAACAAGGTTTTCAACTAAATACCAAATTCAACACTAGAAAGATATGAAAATAAAAATCAAACCAAAAACAATATTGCACATCGGACTTGCTTCCGTACTCGCTACACGTCACTGAGCCACTATTTTGCCAATAGTTATTTGAAAAATAATTTTAACAAACCATAATGACGATAGTGATATTGAAAGAATCACAGTTGGAAACATGAAATTCATTTCCGTACACTTGTTGTCACGAATGGTATTAAGTAGTTTTGTTCATGCTCAACTCTAGCTCAAGGCAAATAACTTATTAGTTGTTATATGCTAAAAAAATCTTCAAATATACAGTCTCAACCAATATCAAAAAGTTCACCTTTTAAAACGCAGTTGGAGAGTACTTTTTTATGATAAGATCTGTGTATGTAGTGTTCTAATGAACATAGCTTTTCTTTGTATACAACAGCTGTTCGTTTTGTATGAATATCGTGTAATCTTATCTGTGAAAAAGTAAAGAAATTAGCTTTCCTGTCATTCCTTTTTCACGGTTTTGAAATAATGCTTGCTTTTTATCATGCCAAACTATGCCGCGAAAACCAAGTTCGAGATGGCTCTTGGCGGATTACCGGAAGTTGGACGAATCTTAGAACAGAAACTGTGCCCGTCAACATTTATATTTTATATTTCGATTTATTTTGTGAGTTTTTCATTTCCTTGGTGCTTGTGTAGATCCCGAAGGGTTGTCAGATGTAGCAGGAATTTTCACTATTTTTTTGCGCACTGGATTATCTTGTCTCGTTAGGCTAGCAATTATTGCTCGACTAGTACGTACAGTATATGACATCCTATTGGCTCTTCTTAGCAAGTGGTTGTTAGGTAGAATTCACATGTTAAAAACAACTAAAGTATTTGTCATGAGAAATGAGTTGATCGATTAATTTTTTGATCTTTATTTCTTTTTATTTTCCAGATCTTTCCTTTCCCTTTCTTTTCTTTTCTTTTCACTTCTTTCCTTTCCTTTCCTTTCCTTTCCTTTCCTTTCCTTTCCTTTCCTTTCCTTTCCTGTTCTCTTCTCTTCTCTTCTCTTTCTCTTTTCTTAATCCCCTTCCTTAATTTCTATAAATTTCGTTTTCTCTTTTCAAACCTTTCCTTGTCGCCGGCTTGTAATCAAGTCAAATGGAAAGCATCCTGGAAGGCACACATTGGGAAGTATCAAATCATTTGTGCAATCAAATTCTTCATGATATGAAAAATGCATGTCGTTAGAAACGATATTATAAATCATAAATCATTTTATAGTCAAGAATAATATCGAATGAAAAATAAACAATGCGAAATGCAACTCGGTGAAACAGAAATAGAAAATAAATTCATGAGTTCCGTCAAAAGAGAAGAAATAATAAATTGATAAAAAAATAATAAAAAAATAAATAAAAGTTGCGAGAAAAAAAAAAAAAAAAAAAAAAAAAAAAAAAAAAAATATATATATATATATATATAAAAGTGACAAAAAGAGGTCTTTTTTTTTTTATTAGTAGCTTCCTTTCGTTAACTCCTTCGGAATAACACTTAAAAAGACTTGCTAAAAAACTGTAGGAAAAGTATAAATAAATAAAAACGTAAGTGACAAGAAAAAAAAAACAAAAAACGATTAACTTCAAATGCGTTATAAAAAGAGGTCTTTACGAATGAATACGTTTTTATTAGTAGCTTCCTTTCTTTAACCCCATTGGTATAACACTTAATAACACTTACTAAAAAAACTGGACGAAAAGTAAACATTTAGAACAAGCAAAGTGAAACTCAGTGCCCGACTTCCGAGCACTGCAGCAATTAACGAGCTGGGTGAGAGACAAGAGCAGGTCATTAATGAATCTGAAGAGAAGTATTTATTTACTTATTCTTTCTACAAGCATGCATGTGCGAGTAAGTCTCCATGGTTCCTTCAAATATTAGCGATAAGAATAACATAAACTGTAGTGCCCTCTGGGTCATGGTTGATTTGCTTCATTCAGAGTCTCTATCAGTGCTTGGCAAATCCATTCACACGGAGACGGAAATAATAGCATTCATAACATCCTCGGGCAAACTTGAACCAGTCATTTATTGTGATCAAGATGATCGTAGCAAGTATTAGCCGTGTTCTTATAATTATGTTTTATAAGAGTTTTAAACTTCTTTTCATACTTATATGCTTTATGAGCTTAGGAGAAGGATTAAGAGTGCACTTATAAGATTAAGTTTTTGAAATGCAATGAAACCTGAAGCTAGAAACACTGAAGGGGCTCTTGTGTTATCGTGAATAGTCATTGGGAACGTAGATGTATGCCAACGATGAATCTATTCATTTATCTATTTATTATAATAATAAATAATAATGATTAATAAACCTATGGTTATAGCAACCATATTCCTTCTTTAATCTTTTCTGTTTTTTTCACTTTTCCTTATACCTCTCTCCATTCCTCCTATCCTATCCCATCCCATCCTCACATCCCTTTCACCTACCAACTATTCATTCCTCTACTGATTCCTTTGTTAAATACGGCTTTCAAAATTACGAAATTGTAGCTCTTTACATACTGACCTTATTTTCTTCGATTCGTTAAAAGAATTGAAAAAAAAAATCAAGATGAAACTGATAAAGAACAAGCAAAGAAAACAATGTGACAATGAGGAGTCCAAAACTTTGAAATCTCTCTCAGTATTTAGTTCTCGTAAAACCTGGAATATTTGGGGGGTTTGTGAGTTGTTGTTGCTGTTGTTGTTGTTGTTGTTGTTGTTGTGTGTGTATGTGTGTTTTGGTTATAAAGAGTATATTAATTCTTTAATTATTCAAACCAAATTTATTCCATTATCAATGGAAGTCAGAGAAAATGTAAATGCTCAAAAAATACTTTTTCATTAGCGGAACAGTTTTTCACTCACAGAAAACTAACAAAAAGATAACGATGTAGAGTGTAGTTGTTTTGTTTCCTCGCAATACTTATGTTCTAGATTAATATAATCTAAATTAACCTGCAAAGCCAATACATAATGAGATCAAAAAAGAAAAAAAAAAAAAAAAAACATCGATAGAGTACAAAACAGCACCAAAGAGATCTAGTCTTACTCCAATATCAAAGACGATATGTGAAAAGCTTAAATTTAAAAATTAAATTTAAAAAAATGCTCAAGTCAAGATTTTTTACTCAGATTTGCTCTGAATAGTTAGGATATTCAAATATTTATCATAAGGAATATATTAAATATATTAAAATTACGTCTTTTAAATGCTTAGATATCTACAAATCGGAAGGAAGTGAGATATTTTCCTAAGAAACCTTTTTTTAAGAAAAGAAAATAATATCCTACGACGATGATAAAACATTCGATAAAGTTCAAATTAAAACAGAAAGCTGAAAAAGGGTTAATACTAAAGAAAACAAATCAAATATCCATTTTTAAAGAAAACGAGTTATTGTATTTGTATTTTCTTTGTTAGTTTTGAAGTTTTGAATCCGTTAGAATTAATGATTAATGGATTTAAGGAACACTGATGTAAACACGATAAGAGACAAAAGAATATCTCTTTTCTTACTGTTTCTATTGCTTTGTTGTCGTTTAAAAAATATGATTATGAATAAATTCAAATAAAAGTTTAAAAATCAGAACCCTTGACTTGTGTGATGCATGGTGGCGTAGCGGTGAGAGCGCTCACTTCTCTGTAATAAAATCGGGTAATTCCCGCACACGGTGCCATATGTGGGTAGAACTGCTTATTGGTTCTCTCCTATACTTCGAGGATTTTATCAGGGCTCTAAGGTATTTCCTCCCTCCGAAAAAAAACGACTTTTAAATTTCAATTGAAATCCGGTGTAAGGAGGCGCTCTGTGGAACCACTTTTCGTTCCCATTCATTTCTTTATTTTTCATTTTAATTCGGAAAGCGGTGGTGGTTTCATGTGGGAGATCTTAGCTCTCGTAGTCCAAGATGAGGCATAAACAAAACAAAATTGAAAAACACTGTGGGAATCAAAGGCTCCCTCACAGCTGTATCCTCTCTAGCAGTTTTAATTTATATTTAAATACTCCGCGTTAAATCCAAATCTAACAAAGAAAATAATCCTCCTTTTTTTTGGAAAACTAACAAGATGGGGTCGAAATGATAATGTGTCGAAATTAATAGTTTAAAGACCTCCGCTAGAGACGCGTCGCTGTCACGTTTTGGTTCAATACATCGGTAGACTGACGATGGTTTGATTTAATTATGGAAAGATCAGTTTTGAATAACATACCTATCTCGCAAACGTATCCTGTGCCGATGTAGCCTTGACGACAGCGGCAGTGTCCATCAACGCAATCAGCATTGACGTCACAATCAGCACAGCGGTCAACTGAAAAGTAGATGTAATTGTGGATTACATTCGTGTTGGTTGACAGTGTCACATCTGAGATTGTAGTAATCTTGTCAGCAATAATGTCTTTTGCAATTTTGAAAGATTCTGTTCAAAGACCTTCCTCATATTAATTTATAATAATAAGAATAGAAAAAAATATCGCCAAAAAAATAGTGTAATTTGAGGCTAAGTAGTCAATCAGTTCTAAAAACTATTGATACTTGAAGATCTATTATGGAGCCCATTAATGAAGTGTACATTCATTTGCATTTTGAGAACAAAATTCCTATCCACCCCTCCCCAACAAATGAGTCAAAGAATGTCGTCTATAGAGGTTTTGCACCATCACGTACCAATCCCATAATACTGCTTGGGCTTCCTGTGGTTAGATGGCAGAACAATAAAATCCCACTGCTCTTGGGAATTGAATACTTTCTTATGTAAAACATATGTACTGTTCCTGCCATCTAACATGGCTGCTGTCACGTGGTGGTGCAAAACCTCTATTACAGTACTATTTTACCTTCACAGTTGGGTCCGGTGTATCGCGAAAGACAGATACAGTCGTACCCATTCCCTCTCTCTTTACACGTACCACCATAAAGACAGGGGCTTGGGGAACAAAGAGTTTCAATCACTGGTTCAGGGACAGGAACTAAAAGAGAATCATGTCATTGTTAGTTTTCAATTGTATGTTTTTATATATGCATATATATGTCTTTTGTTACATCATCCAACACGGTGGTCATGTCTTTTGTTATATCATCCAACATGGTGGACATGTCTTTTGTTATATCATCCAACATGGTGGTCATGTCTTTTGTTATATCATCCAACATGGTGACCATGTCTTTTGTTATATCATCCAACATGGTGATCATGTCTTTTGTTATATCATCCAACATGGTGGTCATGTCTTTTGTTATATCATCCAACATGCTGGCCATGTCTTTTGTTATATCATCCAACATGGTGATTATGTCATTTGTTATATCATCCAACATGGTGGCCATGTCTTTTGTTATATCATCCAACATGGTGGTCATGTCTTTTGTTATATCATCCAACATGGTGACCATGTCTTTTGTCATATCATCCAACATGGTGGTCATGTCTTTTGTTATATCATCCAACATGGTGGTCATGTCTTTTGTTATATCATCCAACATGGTGAACATGTCTTTTGTCATAACATTCAACATGGTGGTCATGTCTTTTGTTATAATATTCAACATGGTGGCCATGTCTTTTGTTATATCATCCAGCATGGTGGCCATGTCTTTTGTTACATCATCCAACATGGTGGTCATGTTTTTTGTTATATCATCCAACATGGTGGTCATGTTTTTTGTTAAATCATCCAACATGGTGGTCATGTCTTTTGTTACATCATCCAACATGGCGACCATGCTTGTTATATCAACCAACTTGCTCTGCTCTACCTGTACAATTCTCTCCAGTAAACTGTGGTGTGCATCTACATTTATAATCTCTTACTCCAATATCTATGCATGTTCCATAGTTCTGACATGGGTTTGCAACATCACAGAACTTATCTGGAAAGATAATATAATACCAGTGATCAGATAGGAGAAAAGAGGTAGTAGAGAAGGGCAGCTAGGGGGTAAGGGGGGAATGATTGAAAGAGATATAAACAAAATATATTTCAATAGTCCCCTAGTTCCCTGTGCCATCTTGAAAGGAGAGACTTGGAGATATTAGCATGTACTTGCTATCTTGTAATTCAAGTATAAATAAAGTTATTGTATTGTATTGTATTGTATAGAGACCTTTTTTAACACCTTGTACAATAATTTACGCGTCTCTATAATAGCGCAGCGCACTGATCCTAAAAATAGCTTAAAGATTCGGACAAACATTGCATTCTGTTTAACCGCTACGAGGATCATACGAACCGATTTTATTATTTTTACTTAAAGTTACAATAATAACCCATGTAAACTAAGTTCAACTGCGATCGGCTGTGAAAATGATCTGCTGAAAGTAAACTTGTAAGTTTGTTTGTCCGAATTTCGCCTTTGTCTTCGTTTTTATGACGCCACGGTTGCGCTGCGCTATTGCAAAGTCAACGCCGTTCCATGCACAGGCACGGTTACCTTTCAATATGGCACGAGCGACTGTAAGGGGAACTGTAAAAATATTACAGATTTTTTTCACTGAGATTCAGTAACGCTCAGTAATCAAGTGAAAACTGTGGATTATTTATTACAATATACAGTGTAAACATATTCAATAATTCTATTAACTATGGTGTAAACTTACATTGACAACGGTCGCCGTAGTAAGGCGGTTTGCACACACAGTACTCCTGTCTTTCGCCTTTTACCAGGCATGTACCTCCGTTTTGACAGGGGTTTGGAAAACATAGTTGTTCTGTTTTACCTAAACATAAAATGAAACTTAAAAGCACTAACCAAGGATGGACATGGAAAACAAGGAACAGTCTTATGGGGAAAAAAACAACTACCGAAAGAGCGATTAATCAAACATCGGAAAACAACACAAAAACAATAATTGAACGAACGAAACATCAAGCAAGCAAACAAAGCGGATGGTTCTTGAAAATAAACAAGAAAGAAAGAAAAAAGAAAGAAAGAAAGAAAGAAAGAAAGAAAGAAAGAAAGAAAGAAAGAAAGAAAGAAAAAAGTGTGGAATTCAGGGCAGCTTCACTAGTGCGCATGTGTAAAAGGTCACTGCGAAATCACTTTGGTTCAAACCTGCAAAGGTCGAATGTTGATGCAATGCACTTTTTATATTTTAGAACTTCCGTAATTTACTCTGCCATGTGGTTGCCAGCCCTTGTTTTATATATTGCTTTAAATAAGACATTCCGAGGTTGAGAGAAAACTGGGTCGAAACGGCATTTCAGTGCATTGTGGGACAAGTCTTATGAAACGTAATACACGTCATCTCGGAAATATGTCCCGTTAAACAGTCCCGCCAGTCCGACGGATCCAGCTTTTCCCTCAACCTTGGAACAGCTAATTTTCACCCCTTCTTTTGCGCTTTGTTGAAAAGCTCAGCCAGGTTTGCCCTTAATTTGCAAGCTTTCAGGAATACAGTGAGACCACCTATACGATATCGGATCTCAGTTATCAATGTTTTACCTTCAACACAGCCGTTATGTGCATCAAATGTCAAAGAAACGCCATCGATGGTTGGGCAAATACAGTCCCCTACGGCATCACAAGTCGAGTCATATGTCTTCTTACCAGGCACGATTGTAGCTTTTGGACAATCACAATCTGTATAGAGATATGTAATAATAATTTATTTATCTAATACAAAATGGCTTGATATTAACATACGAAAGTTGAATGAAAACTAACAAATTAAATTAAATTAAAATAATAATTGAAAGATTAATAGAATTCCTTCACTCTGGGAAATTGAATTATTTCTTATGTGAAACGTTTGTATTACTTAAACCATCCAATATGGCTGCCATCATGTGATAGCGCAAAACCTTTATTGGGAAGTAAGGGTGACGTAGCGGTGTGAGCGCTCGCCTCTCATCAATGCGACCCGAGTTCGAGTCCCGCCGGGTTCGGTGTTGTATATGAGTAGAGTTGTTTGTTGGTTCTCTCCTCTGTGGTTCAGGGGGTTTTCCGGGTTCTCCAGTTTTCCTCCCTCCGCAAAAATCAACTCCTAAATTCCAATTCCATCACGGAATGAGGGCCACAGGTTTGTTAGCCACTGGCTATTAAGTGCTATACCCTCGTGAAAAAAAAAGGACTTTTTTATAGTGACGGAAAGGGCGTAAGGACAGGCAAATTGAGTTATATATCAAGTGCGTTTGTTGGTCAAGATACAAAATTGATGTAAAATAAAAGGAAAAATCATGACTCATTTAATAAAAATAAAGAATTATTAACAGTGCCCAAAAGAAGTTGCCCTGTTACCGCCCCAGGGCTTAGTTGTCGGCGATAAACGAATCTACATTATCATCAGATATTTGTATGCTTCTTACCTTGGCAGTTTTTCCCACTGTATTTTCCTTTGCAATCGCAGAAGTAGTCATGCTTCTCCTTCAGATATTTGCAAGGGAAGTTATGCATGCAAGGATTGGGCTGGCAGAGGTCTGGAAGGCGTACTGTTGAAAAAAAGTTCCTTCGAATTTAACTCTTAGCTCTTTGATATTTTTTAACTTCAGGGCCCGGTTGTACGAAGGGTGGATAGCCGACTATCCGACGGATAAATCTCACCCAGTGGATAAATTTATTGGATAACAGCATCGACGTATCCACTGGATAAGGAATTATATATCCTTCGGATAGCGCTGTGCACCTTTTGTACAACCGGGACCTAGTCTGCGTAGCGGCCCAAAACGGATAGGAACCTAGTCTACGGCTTTATCCCCATCCCCATCGCAAGGCGTACTGCTGAAAAATGGTTCATTCGAATTTAAGTTTTAGCTCTTCGATATTTGCAATTTTTAGTCTTCGTAGGCCGCGCGCAAAAGGGATAGGGACCTTCTCCACAGCCTCACCCCATCCCCAGTATTTCATTGGTGATTTATTACCGTTTAGTGCAGTTTTAGAATTGAATATAAAGTTTCAACACGCGCTGTGATTGGCAAGGGACCAGTAATTCTGAGACGATAATCACTGCTCGAACGGTGATTACGTGGCTCCCCACCGTTTTCCAGAGCGGGAGTAATACTAAAAGTTTTTTTTCTTAAATCCTGAATTTCGTCTTTCAGTATTTTCCTGATATTCAAGTCTAAAATTATACTAAAACAATTATTCACCTCAGGCTCAGTATACTCGCGGTAAATATTCACCGCTAATCACTTCATCTTCGGCGAATAATTATTATAAAATCTCGGTTCAACCGAGCCAACGGTGTGGTAGTTGTAGTACAAGTTTTACTTACTGTTGCAGTCTGGTCCTGTGTATTGTGGAGGGCAGACACAAAATCTCTTATCTCCTATTGCATAGCAACTTCCACCATTCATGCAGGGCTTCAGGGCACACATATCACATATAACTTATGAAAGAAAATAAGATGGCAAAGTTGGCGAAATCAATTGCTATTTTTGGAAAAGACATCGACTTTTTTAATGGGGTGATGTAACTAGAGTAATGTTGATAGAAGTATGATTGTATGGGTTACAGCTGTTTCAAAAAAGGGGAAGATGTTACCTTGCATGTTGAATTGTTGCATGTTGCATGCTGCATGCTGCTTACTAAGCTTGAAATGTATTATATTCATATGTAAATGTGTCATCACAAAATAAATTATGCCCGAAAAACGTGCAGAAAAAGTTCGGCAATATTCCATATTCTTCGATTGCACGTTACGTCATCGCGGGCGCGTTGGTGCCATTTAACAAAATATTTCTCATTAGCCGAGCGCCCATTGTTAAGGGAATAAGGATTGGAAACATATTGTCATGTCCTCCAAATTGAGCTGCACTCCGACGGTCCGCAAGGAATCTATTAAGCTGACCAAATTCCCCCCCTCTCCCCACCCCCTCTAAAAAAAGTCTCTTATTACTTAATTATGGATCTCTTCTGGCCTCAACTAGGCGACTATGAATCAAAAGCACCTACTAGTTACTTACGATCACAGTGCTCCCCGCAATACCCTTTGGGACATTTACAGTCATAAGACAAATCAGGTCCAATAGAACATGTTGCGCCGTTACTGCACGGATTTGGGTGACAAGGAGAGGCTATTCCTAGAGATATGCAGATGAAATAAGTTAACTTGGACTTGCTCTCTGACCGCACATTAGGTGACAAGGGGATAAGAAAACTAGAAAAAGGGGCATGATGAATAAAATTATCGACATCTGTACTGCTGATAAATGACATTGTACTGATGGACATCTTTGCACTAGTGATCCATTTTAGATGGCAAAGCCATCCAGCCAGTTAGCTAGCCATCCAGCCAACTAGCCATACTTATGTCATGAGAGATGAGGCGGTAAGCTGGTGAGCTGGCTCATTTTTTACGCGACTTGAAGTTGTGAAAGGACCATTGGTCCTCTTCTTCAGTCGTTTCATACAAGGCACGTAATTTACCTATTACGCACATTCTTATGTCAATAAAGTTAGTCACCTGAAAAGCTACAAAGCTGAGACTGACAAGAATTGTGGTTAGATACATTTTACATGCTTTAACCGCTTGATAACTGTTGATGGACTTGCACATCTTTTACCAGTTAAAGTCTCACCTCTTCTAAGCATCCTCAAGCTACAGTTTGTATCAAAAAATCTTTACTCGTTTGCTATAAAAAGTTTCCCATGATGCTCAGTGATCTCAGCTTTCTAGGTTTTTGGTGACAAAATGCATTCGGAAATAAGTATATTTTAAAACACCAATGATAATGTTTTAACAGTTTGTCAGTTCTAAGCATAATATAGACACGACAAACAAAAACCGCTAAAAAAATTACAAAGAAAGTAATAACATGAATGAAAATATAAGATGTATTAAAAACTGAGTACCTAATACCACAACCATCCTTACTTGTACAGTCGAACCCATCACCAGTATATCCAGAATTACAAACGCAACGATGATCGACACACACAGTATGGTCGTGACATGAATCACAGATATCGGCTGTCAAAAGAGAGACAAAAAAAAAAAAAAAAAAAAAAAAAAAACCACTGCTGTTCAATAGATCCCTTTACCTTCCTGTGCAAATTGCCCATTTCAGACCAAATGACATTCCCCTGAGAATTGTTCTTTTGTGATGAACATGTTAAAATATTTACACATGAAAGAATCAACTCCCAAGAGTGGCATCACATGGTCTGAAATGGGCACAACAAACAACGAAGGTAAAGAGGTCCATAGACCTCCTCGGCTCGGGCGAGCTTGATCGTAATGTTTTCTCATTTCACGTGTCATTACATAGAGTATACTTTCTTTGTTTAATTTTTGCTCATGAGAAGACACATGAATATGGATACAATTCAAACAAGTAATTTATTCTAAAAAGAATGACACGTACGCGCGCGGTCTGTAATGGAAAAACAATGCGCCTGAGCCTAGAAGGTCTATGCTGATATATCACCAATATCAACCACTATTAAAATTTCGTTTCTTCAGATATCATTTGTTCAGAGGAAAACTGGCAAAGTACCATACTATTTGGGATTGCCTTTAAGGGGTGCAAGCTGGGAAAGACTTTATTTCATCTGATCTCGCACCCAAGTTTTGTCCAACAATCCTATGTACAACAATGTGGTCATCAGCAGTCTTCCTTTTAACTTGGTCCTTCTCATCGCGTTGTCATGGAAAACCAGAAAAACGTTTCTCAAGGTACGTTTACGTTTATAGTTTAGTTTCGCTTTGATGACAGGAAATGACGAGGACCCTATGTATGTTAAGGCTATGCATGTTAAGGATATTGCAGTGGCAGCAATATTTACAGTTATTTTATTTTTTTGCGGAGCCCGAAACACACAAAGGCGAATATATATAGCCCTATATACGAGAAATGCAGGACTTCTGTGATTCCGGCAATTGATATTTCATATTTTTGGATTATGGTTTTCTGTCAAATATTAGATAGGGATCGACTAGTTTTTCATCTATATGTCACTGGTCTTCTGTTATGGCTCAAATATATATAGTGAAGAACTTTGAAAGATGGTGGTTAACTTACTCTCACACTGCTTGCTCGTGTATCCTGGCCGACAGATGCACTTGTAATAAGGGTGTTGATGCATGAGGTTTATCCATCGCTTGCTTAACATGTTTTGTTTGTACAGATCAACGCATGTGCCACCATTTTTACAGGGATCACCTTTACAGAAATTAGGAACTGTGGAGAAATATTGCACATAAATACCAACAAAGCATATTAGAAATGGAGAGAAGGGAATGAAAATGGGAATGAATGGAAATAGGAATGAATAGGAATAGGGATGAATAGGAAGAAGAATAAATAGGAATGAATAGGAATAGTAATGAATAGAAAACACACATGTTGCATAGAACAGTAGGAAACGATACGAAAGTGCGTCACGATATAAAATCTGACCACTTTAAGCAAAACATCTTGAAACACTATGACGCTAAGCGAAACGAAAAACGATAGGTAGGAACCTGGATAAACACGGCACGGTACGATATAATGAGCCACGACAAGAATCGACACGACAAAATACAGTAAAGCAGTTTTTGTACAGTCTGTATGACCGTGAAAAGCTCAGTGCTCAGAAAAGAAAAGCTCAGAAAAGACGGCTAGCTTTGCTATGACCGTGATTTTATTTAGAATTTTAGTTGGCTGATTCTCGCGCAAAGTGATTTGTCTGGCGTATGCCTTGCTTTGTCAAGACTGTGTTTGCGACGCGAGCTTTTGAAAGTCATATAAAAACTGTTGTATGTCGAATCATACACGAACACGATACCGCACGATATATCATAATCCCATCCACACGATGTGACCAATTCGTCACACGACATGCGACCAGACGGCAAAAGATGACACAAGTTAGCGCATCTCAAGGCCTTTATTCAGCACAAACCACGGTACAAACCGAAAAATGTTCCATATAACATTATATCTGTAGAAAAATATAATGAAGTACCAAAATACCTTCACATTTTTTTCCTTCGAAGAACACTGGACACGTGCAGCTGTACGCCCACTTGTTATCACCACCGGCCGTTGCTTGAACCACCCCACAAGCGCCTCCATTCAAACATGGGTTGCTATGGCAAACGTGCTCTAGAAAATGAAAATAGGAGGTTTGTAAGTTACATTACTCCCTTGGCTATTGCGTTATTATTATTATTATGTGAAAAAAAATATATTGACCAAAATCCACTTGGTCGTAATGTTTTCCCATTTTACATCACCTGTTATTCCCTAGAGTATCATTTCTTTGTTTAAAGTGCTACTACGACGAAAATCGCTCAAACTTGGATTCAGCTGAAACTTCTTAAAAATACTCTTTAAAGGTCCAATAATCACTGTATGAAGTGTTTTCTCGATATTCAGGACGAAAGTATGATATTTTTACGATTATTTTTTGGAGTCTGTTACGTCATACACTCAACATCAAACATTGCTACATATATTTCTTTGTATATAAATCCTTAATTTATTTTATTCCTTTGAAGCCCAAAGGGTGGCTAATGTGCTTATTTCACATTACTTGTGACTATAATTTATATTTTGGGGTGTTTGGGTATTTCTTTCTCCCTTTACTACTGATATTTTGATCATAAACTACAAAGAAATGTATGGAGCGATGTTCGATGTTGAGTGTATGACGTCACAGACTCCAAAAAATAATCGTAAAAATATCATACTTTCGTCCTGAATATCGAGAAAACACTTCATACAGTGATTATTGGACCTTTAAAGAGTATTCTTAGGAAGTTTCAGCTGAATCAAAGTTTGAGCGATTTTCGTCGTAGTAGCACTTTAACGAATGTGCATTAGAAGATCACAAGAAATGCATAAAACTGAAAGAATCTTTGAAAATATCGTGGTCTGAAATGGGAAAACATTATGCGGATTTAGTCCATTATATTTTATAGTAAATAAATTAGTTTATTCATGGATATACAGCATAACAAACATCTGCTTATGTTAGGATAAATAGTAAAGGAAGGAGCTACGAATGGGGTTTGAAAAAGAGGGAGAGGAGCAAACACAAGGGATGGTTGGGTGGCAGAGTGGATTGATATAGGTGCATGAATGGATGGACGGGTTAGTGGAAAATGGGTGACTGAAGAATCTATGTATACAACGATCCATTACAGTGCGAATCGAAAAACCGTGGGCAAAAAACATTTCAAGAATGTTCAATAGCCGCCAATCAGAAGCGTTATATTGTTATCTTTCCGTTATCTTGTGTTAGAAAGTCAATTTTAATTGGCCAAAGAAGAATATTTCTAGGTGCCCACGGTTTTTCGATTCGCACTGTAATGGATGGATGGACGAATAGCTTGGTGGGATCCATCTATTTTTTTATCTATTATGTGTTCATTGCATATGTTTTTGGACTGTTTGGTGAGTGTGGAGACGGATGGATGGATGGGTACGGTAAATACGCACCTGAACATAACCGACCAGCATAGCCCTTGGTACAGATGCAAGGTCTCGTTGGGTTTTCAACACAAGTGGCTCCGTTATGGCAAGGATTATCATAGCATACCTTTTCCACTAGCAAACAGTTAAAGCAACTCAGTTAGAAGTTTAAAATTTCAAAGGTTTTACCATTCTGCACTGAGATATATTGCCGTAATGAGACAATCTTACCCGAGTTATCGCTGGCAGACTTATAGTACACCATGAAATTTCAACTCGCCTCAAAAATTATTGCAACAACAAATATATAAAATTCTGCACGTTGCGAGCACGACATTATCATCATCTGAAGACATCATATTCGTTGGCATCAAGGACTTCAACTAATTCAACTTCAACTTCATCGCCATTTTTATTATTGTCAAATCAAATATGGCCTTATGATCATTTACCTTGACAGTAATCTCCTCCATAGTGTGCAGTGCAAGAACAATTAGCTTTGCCCCGAATAATTGTACAGGTTCCACTATTCAGACATGGGTTTATAAAACAAGGATCCGCATCTGGAAATAAAAAATGTCACACAGCATCCATCAACAAGATATTTATTCTTAAGATAATGAAACAATTTCCTTGTGGGGATTGCGGAAGCAAATAGCTAAAAGACAACTGATACCTTATTGGACGAGAGAAAAACCCAAAGTCTCGACTGCCGAAATCGCAGATGATATAAGTAAAGGCTATATATATATACAAGGAATATGTAAGGGCTCAGCCTGGCTGCTAGCCTAGCAAAATTAATTAATTTGGAGCCTGCAATCTTTACCTTTACATCTTTCCCCTTGATAGCCTGGTTTGCACGCGCAATTGAAGTTGTTGTCTATCTGGATGCAAATGCCATCATTTTCACATGGATTTGGTTCACAAGAAGTGAATTCTTTAAAGGAAAGAAAAGCCCATTATATAATTTAAAATAATCTTAAAAACCGATCTAACCGAAGAATATGGGAAATGTCTAAATTCTATGCCAGACAATTCTGAAGTGTAAAACATGAACGTCCTAGAATACCGTGGCATACCTTCACATGTGCAGCCTTTAAATCCTTTTGGACAAATGCACTTGAATCCATGGGCATCTTCAATACATGTGCCATTATTGTGGCATGGATTGGAATGGCAGTATAACAGATCTGTATAATACATTGAAACGTTACACATCACTGATATACTCTTTGCAGCATCCACCATTGATGCATCATTGATATATTCTCAATCCAGTTCAATATGCCCTTTGCAGCTCAGTAATGACATGTTGATTAATTCGCGTATATTAAATGAATATTTTGATTCCCATGGGTGAAATTAACTGGAGACTGCAAACAAACTTTCTACAACCTGTTTCGAGAGATCGTAATAAAACTACATTTCGTAACACACTGGTTACACATCGCTTCATTCAGTTCTTAACAAGTAGCTTAAAAGAATCACCAATTTAAAATAGCTTAAACAAAAATTTTACTCTCCAGTACAGACAAGTGACCGTTAACTGCAAGGGACGATTTGGATAACGATATTCTTTTCCAATGTCAGCTGTACTCGGATGGAATTGCTTGGCTCCAATTTGGATTGGTACGCAACCTCGAGCCGAAAAGCTATTTCAAGAGGATTTCTTTGGCAAGACAGGGCAAAATTCAATCTTTATCTATCTTGACTAGAAGAACTCAAAAGACAGATCGAAAATTTTAAACCACGTTTACCAGCATTAGACTAGCTAGTCAGTCTCCAGTACTTAATTGAGGCTGCATGTATATGACAGTCTTTTCTTACCTCTACAAGTCTTTCCTTTAAAGCCAACGGGACACATGCATAAGAACGTACCATTGGGAAACTCTTGCACTTCTCCACCATGAAGACATGGGTTTTCTAGAAAAGATAATAAGAAAATAAATATAAGTACAATTATTCATTTTGGGATCATCTTTAGTAAATTAAATTGCATAAAACATTACCTCGTAGCGGTTAGTGCGTGGTTTCGTGTAAGACACATTAAACAAGAACGATCCCATTATATTGAAAACAGCCGAGCGGGAGCTTAAAAGCACTTTCATGCAGTATGGACCTCTTTACCTTGGGCCACGTGCCATTCCCTTAAGTATCATGCCTTTGGTTAATGGCTGTGCATGAGAAGACACACGAATATGGATACACTCAAAAGTATCATATTGTCAAGAGAATTAGGTCCAAGGTAAAGAGATCTATTGACTCCAACTTACTTGAGCCATGCTCGAATAAGGAACCTTCATAATCGTTCATAATTAAATTATTTCCCTCAGTTTCAAATCCGCGATGAAGAGTCTATAGGAAAATTTTTTTTTGTCAATGATTCATTCGATGATTTGCTTTTTTGTCAGTGCCACCATGCAAAAGTGGGAGCAGTTAAATGACAGCACTTTTGATTCCAGTCAACTCGGGACTGTCACTTGCTGTCAAGTGGCATTGCTTTTTCAGTATCTTTCGCCAGGGATTTTTCTCCTGTAAGAGCGAGATGTCCGTAATATCGGGGTGTCCGCAAGACAAGACTTTATTGTAGTAGGCGCAAAAATCCATGGCCAAATTCAAAGCACAAATATTAGTCCACGTATTAATTAATGGAAATTGCATCACATATACATACTCGTTTGCTTACCATTAAACTGATTAACATGAACGACCTCAACCGGCGGTGGAGCTAATGGTGCGGGCATGACAACACAATCCACACACCCAGGACACATTTCACAGCTAATATAACCAGACCCAGACCCTGATCCTTCATCTTTCTCGGTTGCACTTTCAGAAGGATCGTCCCTTGAAACATTACTCAAAACTTTAAAAAGGGTTTTGTTGACAATGGAATTGATAACATGAGGAGAGATCTTGGGCTTCACTATTTTGTAGCCTCCTGGTAACACAGTTGTATTTCCTTGCGTCGTATTTGCAGCTTCTTCCAAAGTTTCATTTACAATGCTTGATATTGTTTCGAATTGCGGGCCTTTTGAATTGTTTCCCGCCTTATCTAGTTGTAAAAGAGCATCACCGTTATACATCCCTCCAGAACTGAATTTCCTATGATTTTCACTGAACTGACTTTTTTGGTGATCCACTTTTTCACTGAAAACATTTCCTTGATTCAATCTCGAATTTGACGGCAAAACTTCAAATGCAAAGAACATCAAAACCAAAAATTCAAATAAATAAACTTTTTCCATCCCAGCATCAGTTAATACTTTCCTTTGCGTCGTAAAAAAATCAAAAAAGTTTGGTCTTGGTATTTGTAAAAGAAAAAATAGATTATACCTATATATGTTAAAAATGAAGACAAAATAGAAAATAAATAATTCATCGACAGCTAGCCTCTTCAATTCAAGTGGTTCGTGAAGCGCGCTCAACGACCTGCTAGGATGACACTATGAACACAAATAACAAGTGACAAGACGTGAACACATCGTAACTGTGTTGAATAGGATACAATGAAATTGGAGACCGAGGAGCCCAAATGAGATATGCCTGCTAAGCTGCACAGGGAATCTTCAATAGATATAGAATAAACTTGGTAGAAAATTCTTTTTTTTTTTTTTGTCGTAGTTAGAATTACCTCTTTTAGGTTAAAGTGCCTATCAAAATTCTGAAAAATATTCTCAGTATTGATTCTACATGGGGCAAGATGTTAGATAACCCGAATTTTTTTTATAGTTTGAGTGCGGCTTCTTGATATTATAAAAAAAGGTTATTCCATGCCATTTGCTAGACTTAGCATACGGCATAGAAAAACCTTTATAACTTCAAGAAGCCGCACTCAAATTACGAAATTTTTTTTCGGGTGTTTTAAATATTGCCCCATGTAGAAACAATACTGTTAATAAAAAACTGCTTTAGTCATGCCTACAGTTGTTTTAATATTCAATAAAAACTTGAAAATTAACTTTGTATATAATCCAAGACACTTCATAATATTTAAAGATGCGTCATAGATATTAGAGAGTTTTAGATTGACTTTTTTCCTTTATTTTACTTTACCTTTTACAAACCTTCTCACCAATTGCAAATACTCTTTTGTTTTTCTACTACTTGGACTTTTTTGCGATTCTTTTTCAATAATTTAAAAGAATTTTTTACTGGTCAACTGACGTTTCACGTTTGACGTGAACGTAAATCTAAATCTAAAACTATTATTACTAAATTACTAAATTATAATTTCGTTTCCCCAGAAAGGATTTTCATAAATATCGTAGCCATACGATAATACGAATCATAGAAAGAAGCATTCTGACTAAAGGAAATTCAGTGTCACAAAACGCAAATTGTGACAAGCTGCAGCCAGAGTTTATCTTGTTTGCTAAGAACTGGTGATCTCAATAGGTCAATATCAACTTCATAATTAGTCGAACCTCACGGAAAGAAGTCCACCATTGTTCTCAGTGAATACGGCTAATGTGAAGTTAGTCTAACAACGAAGATACACAACATTTAAAATCCAATATTTAACTAAACAAGTAATAAATTATGCGTTCGGTGTGTATTAATGAAGTAGAGAGAATAAGAGAAAAATATCAAATGCCCTTGGCAGGATTCGAACCCACAAGGTTCAGTAATACTTCAACCAGTGAATGTCTTTGAAGGAGCAAAGTTTAGACGAAATGGAAGACAAAGTTAACACATACTTGGTCAATCCTACCGAAAACGTAGTCAATATATCGCCACCCTGTCTTAAACTGGAAACCTGTGTTAGTAATATGGTATAGCAAGCAAAAGGTTGTGCACTGAGGTAAATTCCCTTCCCCCTCCCCCTTGTTACAAAAACCAAATCGTGACAAATGTCAGCCTGAGGTAATCTCCTTGACTTGTTCGTTAAGAGCTAGAGCTCCACTGATGCAAAACTAACGACGCACGCATGCAAACAAGATTTCAAAAGCAAGGTTCCATACTCAACTGTCATAATTAGGAAACAAGGTTCTAATACGATAAGGACTCGTCTTTGAAGGAGCAAAGTCTAGACGAAATGGAAGACAAAGTTAACACATACTTGATCGTTCCTACCGAAAACGTAGTCAATGTATCGCCACCCTGTCTTAAACTGGAAACATTCTTACGTATGGCAAACATCCCTTACAACCCCATTCGTGGCTGGAGGCCCTCTACTAAAGGCAAGATGCCTTGGATCGAGTATAAAGGAAAGGATGTTGCAGATTCTAATTTCAGTATCCAGTATCTCAGTAAAGAGTTTGGTGTTGATGTTGATGAGCACTTGACTGCAGAACAAAAAGCTGTGGCTACGGCTTTTCTTGTCATGTTGGAAGAAAACACCTACTGGTGAGTTGAGTATGGAGACAGAATACCTGTAGAATATCCTGTTTTAAGGTAGCAAAATATATTAATATTGATATAACTATCGAAATTTCACCTTTGATTGGTGACCGAAGTCAAACTCAGTGGAAAACATTGCATTATTTTTAAAGTGCCTATGACACATAAACCAATATTTTCAGCATTGATTCTACATGAAGTGAATAGTTGAATGGCAAAATATTTTTATATGATTTGAGTGATGCATCTAGGAGATATGATGACAAATAAACTCAAATGCCTCGGCTGTTTGCCGTGCCATCTTATTAAAAAGAAGTAACGCAATATCATGGCTTGGGTGCTTATTGAATATATTGTCACTACTGTGACGAGACGATATTTCGCTGTCGCTAGAGACATGGTAAGAGTAAGGAGTAAGGCGGTAAGGGTAAGGAAGAAGGGGTGAAATTAGTAAGGCAAAGACAGAAAGAATAAAAAAAAAAACAACGAAAAACAAAAAACAAACAAACAAAAACAAAAACAAAAAAACAAAAACAAAACAAAACAAAACAAAACAAAAAAACAAGCAAGATACAAAAAAAAAAAAAAGTTTTATATTCTTTTTTGCAGTGAAGACACTCGAGCCTTGAACACATAATGTTTTTTGTTAAAAAAAAAAAAAAAAAAAAAAAAAAAAAAAAACTGGCTTAAATCATAAACTTTAATCATCTTCGTTTCCTTGCGGGGAACATAGGCCCTTTATAACTTGCATACTGTAAATAATTCTTTGAAGCCACTCGACTAGATGGAAGATTAACTTTTTAATGTACTCGGAGTATTTAAACTCAATGCTTTATTTTAAAGGGTTGGAAACAGTAGAACGTTTATAAAATACTAACCTGCAGGATAAAAAAACAAAGCAAAAACAAAAACAAAAACACCTCAAAGTTTTCACGATTCGAGTGTCCTCATTCTAACCTGGGGAAACTGTTTCACTGCAGTGAGTTACCCATTTGTCAGTATCAAATCGGATATGTAAAATTTAATAAGTTATACTTTCTTTAGGACATTGGCCTACTATTTATGGTTGACAGATCATTCAGTTAAGATACGAGAAAGGCTGTTTCAAGACTATTCCACGCCAATGAAATATGTTCTCTTTAAACTCACTCAAAGAACCATCCGTGGATACCTTCATGGGCATGGAATTGGCAGGCACACTGAAGAGGAACTCTATGGAATAGCTGAACGTGATCTAAGAGCCGTGTCTGCTTATCTTGGAGAAAAGAAGTTCCTGTTTGGGGACAAGCCTTGTTTGACAGATGCTGTGATCTTTGGTATCGTGGGGCCTTTCATATGGGAAGTGCCAGAATCTCCTCAAGGGATGCTGATAACAAAGGAGCTCACAAATCTGGTGGAGCATGCGCAGCACATGAAAGAGACGTACTTTCCTGACTGGGAACAACTACTTTTCAAGCAACAGGCATCTGAGTAAAGAAAACACTTTTCCTTTGCACAAATGCAAAAATATGCGTATTTTTTTAGGCTGCAACAACGTGTGGAAATGCTACCCATTTTAACGAGTAAACAGTTTAAAAGCGAGTTTTCTTGTGTGACAAAAAAGAAATAAAATAAAATAAAATAAAATATTCAAGCGTTTAGTCTCCTTAAATTTGTTTTTATCAACTTTACATTTACCTAAAGAAACGAAAGCAAATAGGAAAAGTGATTGCGCAACTCAAGTTGAGTTGGCTTTAAATGCACGAATGACACATCTTAATGCAAGTACTTGATGGCACTTGACACTAGTCTGCGTGTAAAGTCTTACGAAGTATAGTAGCTGAGCTTTCTAGTATTACCTCTTAGGATTAGCTTAGTATTACTTTATTATTTTTATTGTATTTTAAGCAGGGCCCCTTTGGATACCGGCCTCGTAACTCAACGGGCCACCCTAGCTAAATTAAGTTTACATTTACATTTTACTGATATGTTAGGCCCCGTCCACACGTATCCGGAAATTTTTGTATCCGCAAATTTTTTTGCGGATACGAAAATGTTCGCGTCCACACGCAGCGTATTCGAATCGTTTTCACTGTCCACACGTATCCGTTTTCGTAAAATTTGCGGATACGGATACAAAAATTTGCGGACACGTGTGGACGCAACCCGTATCCGTAAAAAAAAAATTGCGGGTACAAAAATTTGCGGATACGTGTGGACGGGGCCTAAATTATGCATTGTTTATAAATTTCAATATCATGATTGACATGTAAAATTGAATTTAAATTAGCAGTAATAGCGAAGAATGTCATGCATGCAAGACTGATCGAGTACCCTTGCGTCCGTTATGCTTCAGATCTTCGAAGATAATAGTAAATAACATCTAATTTTACCTGTGATTCTTAAACATATTTATGTATCTTGGTACACAAATAACAAATGCCGAAACAAATTTCCATAATTATACTTGGGAAAGAAGATTCCAGAGTAAATGATGGATGGTGGGCTTGCGATTTTTTGGTCTGCATACAAGTTCAAAAATATAACTTAAAAGAAAGAGACAAGATAATATATCAGCCAAAAGTTATTTTACTGTTTTGAAGACGACCCAGAAGATAAAACCTCTTTTTGGCTTGCTGTTATACTCATTTCAATAAAGTTAGTCACTTGAAACTAAGGCTACTATGGCGCATGGGTAGTTACATTTTACATGTTTCAACAGCTTGTTTCAACTGCTTGATAACTATGTTGATGGACTTGAGATATTTTTGCAGAGACTAACTTTATTAAAGTAATTATATAATGCTTCACTTTTCAGAGCCAACGCCCAAGTATACCATAATATTTATATTTTCTTTATATATTACAAGACAAATGTGAACGTAACGCTGTATGTGTTAATGTTGTTGCGACACTAGTCAGGTATTAATAAGAGTACCTTTGATACCAGTTATCTTACGCTTATCCCTTGGTTTAGTCTGGTATTGCTTGGTGATGAAGACAGAGAATATGCCAGGGCCTCAACTATAAAGAAAAAAACATGGTTGAATAGATACCTTATATTTAATGAACAAAAAGTATGAGCACGTCTTCTACTGCTTCTAATTTAAATATATAAAAAAGTAATAAATAAATAAATAAATAAATAAATAAATAAATAAATAAATAAATAAATAAGTAAGTAAGTAAGTAAGTAAGTAAATAAATAAATAAATAAATAAATAAATAAATAAATAAATAAATAAATAAAAAGACAGCGCTACAAGGTCAGTTTTAAGTGAGGGTTCATTTTTCCATCCCTAATTGTTGTTTCTTCTTTTCTGTGAATGAGACAACAAACATTGGATGGGTACTTACGATGTGGAAATGCACCTCTCTTGACGATGTTGCCGAGAAATGTGATGACAAAATGGTTGCATTTAGAAAACTCTGTATCAATCTTATCATACGCGTCTTTGCTGAAAATAGATTATAAATCAGTAATGAATAATAAAAAAATAATAATAGGATTGAGAAGTGTTAAGACTGAGGGGCACTTTTTTCAATTGGAATTTTAAAGTTGATTTCTGAGAGGAAAACCAGATAATCTTTCAAACCCTCGAAACAGAGTAAAGAATTAATAACAAGCAACACCCTCTTCTCACGAACGACACAAAGCTGAAACACATAAGTAAATATAATTTGTTTGGTGTGTTGTTTCTCCCTTGCCACAAGGATTTTCTTCCAAGTTCTCCAGTTTTTCTCCCTCCTAATTTCCGTAAGAATCAAGATGAGTGAATGTAGTGGTAGTGCGTGTGAGGCGAATCTCATTGAAGAGCCTGGAGTGAATCGGATTTAGGTCTTATTATTATTGGGGCGTGAGATCTAAGCAAGCAAGCGAAGACGATTGACATTTCATAAGGGTCTTGATAACTTAGGTGCTCGCGAACGCGACTAGTTAGGTCAATATTGTAAAATGTTATAAACTAACTTGAATTCTGCCACACTTGCATCCCACTTGGCCTGGAACAACAGGGCCAAGTTAAGTACTTTTGTTATTGCTTCCCTGACAAAACCAATCTATAAAATAAAAATAACATTACTAATAAGTGAAAAAATAAATGGATGGGTAGATGGATGGATGGACAGACGGACGGACGGACGGATGGATGAATGAATGACACGGATGGTATGCGCATGGTTGGTATCTCACCGCTGTACAGTTGATGGCTGAGGGATCGTGGGCTCCATTCTCGACCGAACCACATTTGGGAGTTCAGTTTGTTTGATATTGTTCTCTTCCTTGACACCAGGGTTTTCTACCGGGTTCTCCGGTTTTCCTCGTTAGTGTTGTGTATTGCAAATAGTGAATGTAGTGGTGGGGGTGCAAACCTCACGGAAGAGACCCTTACGGGGAGTGATGGTTTTAAAATATAACATAATATAATGTATCAAGGCCCGGTTGTACGAAAGGTGGATGGCGCTATCCGGCTGATAAATTCTTTTCCAGTGGATAAGTTGATGCTGTTATCCAATACAACATTTATCCACTGGATAAGATTTATCCGTCGGATAGCGCTATCCACCCTTCGTACAACCGGGCCCTGAATGATCATCTGTATAGTACGTCAAGCACCTAACATAACTATCAGCAATCCCATCCATTTATACCTTTTGGCTAAGAAGACAGCGATCAAATACTTTGTCAACATGAGCACGATGCACTGCAATAACTGCATTAAGATCAACAGCCTGAGAACATAAAATTGCAATTAGTGACATATTAACCAATCAGGGGGCGCGCTATCCCGTCATAGTACTGGATCGACATTTTCACGAAACGGTATCCCCCGGTGCACAAGGAAATTTTTCGTATGACAGTGCTCAGTGTCGTATGCGTGCCTTGCCTTGACCGTGATGTTCTCTAAAGTTTCAATTGGCTGAGTGTTTTCTCGCACCATGTGATTGGTATGGCAGTGCCAGAACCTTGGCGGTGACGGTGTCCGCGCCGTGTTCATGTCATGTTCCGGGTATTTGATTGGATGCTGAATAAAGTCTCGCGCAATGTGATTGGTCTGGCGTATCCCTTTCTGTGTCACGACCGTGTTTGTGCCGTGAGCTTTTCACAGTCATATGAAAACTGCTCTAAATCCCTACCTGCGAGTCAAAACAGGGATCTATTAACATCAACAAAAATCCTGCTTTTGTTTTGATCCCCAGATCGGGAATATAAAATACTGAAGAGAAGAAAGATGTGTGCCTTTTAAAAAAACTTTTCCCCATACTTTCATGCTATTTCGATAAGATATGAATTTCGAAGCTGGTACCCACATACGGCACTTTACAATAGATAAGAAACTTAATCATTGTTTGTATGTAAAGTATATGTGTTGTTGAGGTCACTACCTTTAAAATAGCCTCTTGAAATTCGAGTCCAGTGGTATGGAGAATCTAAAATGATGGAAATAAAAGGAAATTGTTTATAGTTATTTTTTATTTATTTCATCGTAGAAAGATAAGATAAGAAAAACATCGAAAAAAAAGAAGCAATGACTGCTTCAAAAAAAAAAACAAAAAAAAATAGAGGAACAAAAAAATAAAGGAACAAAAAAAACCAACACATTACCAAAAACAAAAAAAAAAACAAAAAAAAAAACAAAAACAAAAAAAAAAACAAAAAAAAAAAAACAAAAAAAAAAAGCCAAAGCTAAACTAGAAATAAAAAAAAGCGTAAGTAGCAATCGCAGCATCATCTCGTGAGCGTACCTAAATGAGAAAACACTGTGCACGTGATGTTTTTGAGATAAGGAGGACTTCACGCAATGGCCTGTAGGTCGACGATCTATAACTGCATAGAACTGCATTAATTTGGCGGCATAATACTAATGCTAATAATGCTTTAAAAGTGCAGCCCGTCAAGTCCTCCATTGGTCATACATGACATAATACAGGATGAAGTGCGCTATATAAAGTGCTATAATAATAATTATTATATATTTACCCTAGTCATGACATAGTTATGCAAACCATTGACAAAATGGAGAAGTCTAAAGCGAAGAAGGTGCATCTTGTGAATCAGTTCCTGATTGACAGGCTTTTTGGTTGTCGTTCTTTCCATGGCAGGATGGTCTTCGTCTTCATCTTCATTGTCACTTGATTCTGTTTGGATGTTTGTCTCACCCGAGAGATCTTCATAACAAAAACAACAAAAAGTAAGATGGAAATAGAATAGAGCAGAGCAGAGCAGAGCAGAGCAGAGCAGAGCAGAGCAGAGCAGAGCAGAGCAGAGCAGAGCAGAGCAGAGCAGAGCAGAGCAGAGCAGAGCAGAGCAGAGCAGAGCAGAGCAGAGCAGAGCAGAGCAGAGCAGAGCAGAGCAGAGCAGAGCAGAGCAGAGCAGAGCAGAGCAGAGCAGAGCAGAGCAGAGCAGAGCAGAGCAGAGCAGAGCAGGGCAGGGCAGAGCAGGGCAGAGCAGGGCAGGGCAGGGCAGGGCAGGGCAGGGCAGGGCAGGGCAGGGCAGGGCAGGGCAGGGCAGGGCAGGGCAGGGCAGGGCAGGGCAGGGCAGAGCAGAGCAGAGCAGAGCAGAGCAGAGCAGAGCAGAGCAGAGCAGAGCAGAGCAGCATTTTAGATATAACTAGAGCAGCATTTTAGAAATAACTAGAAGTGGTACAGAAACTATTGACAACGGCTTATCGTCACATGGTATCTACCGTATCTATCAGCCGAATAATCCTTACCTGTGAATCGCAGTTCATCCAGACTCCATTTTGCTCGCTTCACCGTAAGAAGAAACAGAAACACTTGGTTGTACTTCTTGAGACAATTTTCGTCGATCACCAGACTAACAGGCCACGGAACCTATGCAACAGATAGTTTATGTATAAGTAAATTGTCCAATGAGAGCCCAGCCAATGTACCACTCCTGTCCTACTACCATCATTGGCATCATAATACATTCTCATCATCATCATTATTGCTATCATCATCACCATCATCATCATTATCGCCATCATCATCACCATCATTATCGATATCATCCTCACCATTATCATCATCATTATCGCTACCATCGCCATCATCATCATTATCGCCATCATCATCATCGCCATCATCATCATCATCATTATCGCTATCATCCTCACCATTATCATCATCATCATTATCGCTACCATCACCATCATCATCACTATCGCCATCATCACCATCATCATCACCATTGTCGCTCCCATCATCACCATCATCATCATCATCATTATCGCTATCATCATTATCGCCATCATCATTATCGCCATCATCATTATCGCCATCATCATCATCACCATTATCATCCTCATTATGGCTATCATCATCACCATCATCATCATTATCGCCATCATCATCATCATCACTATCACTATCATCATCATCATCATCCACATCTTCGTATTTACCACAACATCAGCAGCGGCAGCAGCAGCAAATGCAACAACAGCATTTACGAGACTGTATAAAGGTACTTTCCTGCGAGCAGTTTCTCGTCTGCCTCTCCCCAAGGGAACTACACTTTGATTGCAGGAAATAAATGTACTAGAGGGCTGGAAAAATTAGACTTTAAACTGTTTTCTATTGGCTTGTACCTTGTAGTTAAGTGTGATAGACTGTAGAGTCTGCACCGAGGAACTTTTAGCTCCCGAGACAACAGGAGTGAGACTTACAGCAAGCCTAAAAGCAAATAAAGAATGCATTTTTACGTTAAAAAGTACATCGGAGTCACATTTTTAAAATGAGAGAATATATTGGTTTTTGGAAGCATTATACACTAACTTTTTTTTACGACAGACGAGAACGATATTTTTTTCGTACGAAGGATCTTTCGAATTCGCTAGTTTGTTGCGCGCGGGGTGGTAATATTCAAACTGCATTCGCTTTGCAACTTGCAACGCAGGTATGTTGTGCGACAAGTGTATGATTTTTTGTCTCTCTTACCACACCCTTTAAGCGGTTGCAGAGGGCACGCTCAATCTGAATCGTGTAGTTAATGCCGGCTCAGAAGTCCATAACTAGTTATGGACTTCTGATAATTTTTTAACGCGCTCTATTTTTGTAATCCAAAAGGCCTTGCTTTGATGCACTTGGGATATCGCTGTGTAATAAGTGAGATGATCTAGTAAGAGTTGAATACCTGTCTATATAGCTAGGAAATCGAGGATATAAAGCTTCCTGGAGAAGAGAATTAAGGTATGATATGTCCTGCCATGGCTGACGACGTCGAATCTAAAAGATTTGTAGAACGTTTAGTTAGAAAGCAAAGGTTTGAAGTAGGGGTCAAGTGTACGTGCAACTCACCCCAGATGACTTTTACTGGGGTTATATTAAAGTGCCTATCACCCTTCTGACAATATTCACAGTATTGATTTCACGTGGGGTAAGATCCCGAAAAGCCCGAATAAAATTTATAGTTTGAGTGAAATTATAAAGGTTTTTCCATGCCATATGGTAAAAAATGATGACTGTTACGTATGAGGAGTAATCATTGAATAAACAAAACATTACTGGCAGATAAATTAAACTTGAAATCCGTCATTGTTTTACCCCATGACTCTTTTATAAATTATTTCAGGTTAGTTTTCACATAGAAGCCGGTATTGGGAATTACAAGGAACAACAAATAACCATAAATGCCTCCTCATACGTCACAGCATTAACATTTGACATGGAAAAATCTTTATAACTCCAAGAATATTTTCAGAAGGGTAAATATTGTCAGAAGGCTGATAGGCACTTTAGACCTGTTTTGACCTGATAGGAGAAGGTCATGAACTAGCAGGAGAGTTTAAGTTAACATTTTACGAATTACTGAAGCTATAAATGGAAGTTTAAAGCCGAAGAATTTACCGAGTAATTTACCTCATTTACCGGACCATTCTCTTATCCCCGACGCTTAATGAAACCCCTGGCCTTGTAAAGAAACCTTTGTGCTAAACCATATTAATTTTATTATCCTTCGTTTGCAAGTTACATTATTGCCGCCGTGTTGGTGGTATTTAACAACACTGTTTTCATTAGCTTCCATATTACTAGTACCATCAACATGGCCACCATGTCTCTGTCTTCAGACTGTCTTGGAAATGAATATTCGGGACAAATAAGGGTCGAGCTTCTCAACGTTGACTTGGTAGGCAGATACAAATATATGTAGCAGGTTAAAATTGAATGACTTATCAATTCTGGTCTTACCTTCTTGAATATGTCAAGGTAAAAGTGATGCATGGTGTCGCCTGCTTCAAGTAAGAAGAAGTTCTGCAAACATCGTCATCAAATGAGAAGCAAATCTCAGTAAATCATGTAAAATACGAAACATTGGACAATCTTCCCCATGCATTTCAAATCACATGTCATTCCCTTGAGAGTAAGATGATTCGTTTCAGTCGTATCCATGTTAATGTGCCTTCTCACGCCAAACCGTTAAACAAAGAAATGATACTCTAGGGAATGACACGTGATTGAAGTTGGAAACCGTTATATACGCAGAGGCCATTAAGGTCTATATTGTTCCGTAAGATTTCAGGCATAGCAATTTTTACAGTATTTCAATAAGGAGATAACTACTCATAGCTTCATCTTTTCCCCCCAGGAAAAATCACCCACCTTCATTGCATTCAAATGATCCATCAGATTGTAGTCAGATTTGAGAAGGGAGATCAATGCACCACACGCCTGCAAGGTAATAATGATACAACCGATCAGCTTTGTGAAATAGGGACTCTCTCTAAAAGCATTGCAAGCGCTAGAGGAAATCTGCATGTATGCGTTCGCATAAACTTTTGCTCCTGGAAATTCAAAATTACGTTATGGGAATGTTGAAGCATTTTCGAGGCATTTCTAGACAGAGAGATGGGGCGTGTACAGGTATCCACGACACGCAGTGGCCGAGGTCGAAATGCGTTATTATTTTACCTGAGTATATTTGGTTTGTAATAGAGGTGTTAAACTTTTCTTGATCAACACTTCGACAGGCACCAAACAATTTTCCAGTCCTGTCAAACAATAATTAAGAAAAGATTTAAAGATCTATGAACTTACCGTGACGTACATGAAATTATCGACTACAGTACTGAAGCTTAACATCATCAACTAACAACGATAGTTAAATTCTTTAATTACAAGATGGCTTGTGTCCCAGTAACCCTTCCCTCCATTGGTGTACGCTTTAAGGGCATTAAAGCGAACGGGTAAATGAGACGTTGTAAAGGATACACGGAGACGCGGGACAGACGGGACCAAGGTGCGGGCCTCCCGCTAATTCCACAGCACAGATACCAACTTATTTATAGCAATACATGAGCTATTGCACAGAGAAAACTTTTAATCGCACCTGAGTGTAATTGCATCACTTGTTTGATATCTTTCCTATGGGTTAAAAACATATTAAAAAAAGTTAAGAAATAAAAGTAAGATGAGGAGGATGAAGCAGCGTCTAAGACTAAAGGACGAGCCTTGGGGCGCTAACCATTTAAAATAATTCATCCGGTTAAAAATTCATTTGGTAATGATAAGAAAAGAGCAGAAAACTTTGACTTGGGCGAATGGTACACGCGTTTACCAAAGGAACCAAAAAAAAAAAAAGCGGGAAAAGTAGATTACCTTAATTCGAAAGGCCGAGTTTTCCGGAACTGCCCGATCGAAATGACAAATATCATTTGTTTCGCAATCAAAATTTTTGGTGGCGGGGAAGGACTATAGGAACCCAGGGGAGAAAAGGTACATGTAGAAAATCTGCTCTATTTGTAGCTCCTACGGAAAGGTCAGTTTTATATCAGCCATATTGTGGGGCAGGAAGAATCACGGCAATGTAAATGGGTTTAGCAGTGTCGTGCTTTCCACAGAGTAGCTCTTCTTCCACTGAGATCTTCAAATTCTCAAATTTTCTGTTCAGCCACACAAAATGGCTTTAATAATAATAATAATAATAATACAAATATAATGGGATTAACAGTGGATTCCACAGAGTGGCTCTTCTTCCACTGTATTCTAGCGAAATATAATGTAAAGCCGGCTTTACCATAATATAAGTTGCAAGTAGAAACTAACCGGTTTCGCGTTATTTTCTATTTCTTACTAGCTAAATGAAATATGTTTTTGAATAGTAAAACAACAACAACAACAACAACAAACAAGGGGGAGGGGGATACCCCTCAATGCTTCATCAAGCTAAGCACTGCACGCAAGGCAGTATACACTCCAGCCAAACCTTTCATTTCTTTTTGCAGACTGTGCAACCACCGCGGACGTCAGTAATGATTCCCTCAACATAGGATCACCAATTTCCTTGGTAACAGCCAGTATATCTGCCTTGTTTGCTAATGCAATATGGCATTCACCGACAGTATCACCATCATGAACTTTGTCATCGCCGAGGAATCCTTCTGCGGTGTATGCGCTTTTGTCGCAAACCGCTGACAACAATGAATTCAGAAAGTTTTGATACAGAGAACTGCCTGTAACATAAATAGCAAAACACAGAGATTAGACTATTTGGTGTGATATCCGGGTCAGTATGCTACAGTAGACCATCTTACCGTAGGCCATCTTGCACTCTATTTTTTTTTTAATATTGCCGAGGGCAACTCTCTGAAAAACTATAGACTGCACAGCTGTGAGGATGTCTTTTTATATAAGTTTATGCTTTTCAATGAGAAGCACATCTAAAAAGCAATTGGATTTGCTGGTAGTTGGAACAATATGCGAAGGAAACACCAAGACTTAATTTCTTTTGAAAGAATAATACCGCCACTCTATGCTTTAGGAATATTTCTACGTATTTGCCCCCCTCCCCCTCCCCCCTGTATCCCATATTTCAAGATGGCCGCCTTATTAGCATCAGTAACAAGGCTTATTACCTCGTTACGCGCGCTCTGATTGGTCGAGAACTGTACTGTACAAGTGAACGGAGCACGGTGCTGAAGCCATCTGCACGCGCTTTGCAAAAAAGCATTGGAAACTTTAATTACTGAAAAGCTGTGATTACTTTAATGGCGAGGTAAAGGGCGAGGTGAGGTACGGACTGCGCTCTCCATCATAGAATATTTAAAAATGCAGCTAATTTCTCTAGGCGTTATTGTTAAACGTTAATTGTTAAATATCGGCTATTTAAATTACCTTCAGCATCAGAAACAGGCGACTCAGCCATCTATAAGGTACAAAACAAATGCTGGTTAAAAAAAGTATGTTTTATGGTCTTGTAATTCATTTTGAAATAATCATTTAAGCATAACGTATTATTCACCTTTCCAAGGCCTTGAATGAGATTGACGGATTTTCCTGCAAGTAAAATCTGCAAGGAACGATAAAGAGTTTAGTACAATTCTTCGATTGCACGTTACGTCATCGCGGCCATGTTGGTGCCATTTAACAAAAGATTTCTCATTAGCATACATTGTTAACGGCACTACAATGGCCGCCATGTTTTTATCTTTTGACTCTCTTGGGAATGCATGCAACCCATCAATACCGGAATTGAGAAAGCAGGAAAATGTATCGTAGAAATGGCAGAAGAGTCGATTTACTTAACCCGTGAAATGGTTAGTAGACTAATAGAGGTCAGTAGTTCTTATTTCCATTGTTTTCTTTTGGCTCTTGCACATTAATATTTTTACGCAAGTGAATATCAACAAGTAGTTTTGAATCACGGTTGAAGACGAAACTTAAATATATTTAACAATTATTCGCCGAAGTCGAGGGGCGAGGTAAATATCCCCCGGTATTCGCCTCGCCTTCGGAGAATTATTGTTTTAGTATTTCTAACACAAGTGAATATCATAAATAACGGAGACAAAGTTTATTTATTTGTTTATTTATTTTAATGTCCTATTTTATTTATCTCTGCAAGCGGCACAAATCGACAAACGAGCGTGCGCTTGCGCGAGTTATATTCACCTGTAGGATATAAGACGTAAATTGTGACCAATGAGGGCGCCGGATTTATTATATTCACTTGTGTGCATAATGCTAAATACTTGATATCAGAAAGGATACTGGAAGACAAGGACGTGGTTAAGAAGGTAGGGGATTGTTACTGTTGGTCGTTACTCGATTACCTGCTGAAGTAAATCCATAAGAAAGCAAGGTACCAAGTATGGAGTTTGTTGACTGCCTATGTAAACAGAAGACAAGGACATTTTTAGAGCATTTGTTTTAGTAAAACAAAAAAAGGCAAAATATTTTTGCTTGGTAAGCCTCAAGTGATCAAGCAGGAACTTGAAAACTGAAACACAATGTCGCTGGTGGAGAATAATTCTCTTAAAAAATTCTCAAATTTTAAGAGTGGGAAAGAATGTTCGTTGAAAAGAAGATAGAGCAAAAAGAGGTGAAAACAAAAACAAAAAAAACAAAACAAAAAAAAAACAAACAAACAAAAACAAAAAAAAAAAACAAACAAAAAAGAAAAAAAAAACAACAAAAAACAAAAATCAAATAACAAAAAAAAAAAAAAAAAGAAAAAAGAAAAAACAAAACAAAACAAAAAACAAAACAAAACAAAAAAAAAACAACAAAAAACAAAAAAAAAACCAAGAATATATTTTTGTTGTTACCGGGTTCAGCTTGTGGCAGTGTTATTCCTTCCTCCCAGAATGATGCACTTTTTAGTGACACTGTGTCATTTCTAATGCAAAACAAATGTAGAAGAAAAAAATTATTCGGGATATCACTCGTAAGTTGTCCTCTCCATTAGGACACTGGAAGTATCGTGTTAGTTTCCCTGTGTTGATGTGGGCTCACCTTTGGATAAAGAACTCGTTTGCAGGATCATTGAAGGTCCCTGATGTCACCCAGTTATCGATGAACTCGAAACATGGGCGAGCCGTGTCTAGAAATACTCGAAGCAATATGGAAACCTGAATATATAAATTGAAATTGGAATTTAGAGGCTTTACAAAGGGAGGAAACCCGTAGAACCTGGAGAAAAAACATAGAATCCCGCAAGAGACCTGACAGACTCTACTCACATCATTGTGTGAAGGCGAGTATAGGAATAGAATCCGAGACCTCAGAGGTAAATGAATAAACAAATAAACAAACAAACAAACGAATAAATAAACAAACAAATGAATAAACAAACAAACAAACAAGCAAGTAAACAAATAAATAAATAAACAAACAAACAAGCAAGCAATCAAACAAATAACCAAATAAATAAATAAACAAACAAACAAACAAATAAATATCTTTATTTAAGTGTCTTGTCGTTCTAGCGCTTTCGCACTAATTGGGGACACTTTTCACTCACACACACTACCACTACATTAAATGTTCTATGCTCAACTCACATGTTGATTTTTACGGAGGGAGGAAACCGGAGAAAACCCTCGTAGCATAGGAGAGAACAACACATCAAACAAACTCAATTCACATGTGGCGACCGCAGGGCTCGAACTAGCGACCCGACCCGTTGGACTCACAGTGGTGAAAGACGACGCGTTAGCAGCGTACAACACCCAGGTGAGAGACAAGAGCACTAATGCTATGCGTAAACCATGTGAATAGTGTCATACCTTCCATTTTGCCGATGATCCTAATGCATCAGATATACGTATGTTATGATAGAAAGCATCCAAGAGATGGGAAACTCTCTGTTATATAAAATACACAGCAAAGTACGTTAATGACACGGTGTGAGTGCTATGTTAATATTATTAAATGGAGACCATATCAAACGTACATTCATACTAATTTTTTCTCTTTTCGACAATTTTATATCTCCTGAGAATTGGAAAAATATCGTTTGTCCTCCACATTGACATTTTCGGCTTTGGCTTAATGTTTCCCCATTTCAGACCACGTGTCGTTCTCTAGAGTATAATTGATTTGTTTAATGATTGTGCAATAGAAGACACATGAATATCGATACAACTCAAACAAATAATCTTTTATTCAAAGAAGAATGAAATCTAGTCCGAAATGGGAAAGCATTACACTCACTTGAGCCGAAAAGGTCTATTGAGCTGTATTCCGAAGTACTGTAGGAGGTGTACAACGAGCTTAAGGGATGATAAGACCAGGTGTGACTAAAGGTTATATATCTCATGCACCCTACACTGTACCACGTCCATATTGGAAATCAGCATATCGTTGTATATGTTAGCGTGTTAATCATCATCATCACGTACAGCCTTTTAAGTCTGATGATGCTATTCTTGTAGAATTCTTTTGAACAATTCTCTGTCTTGTAACGCGGTGTCAGTGAAGAAAGAAAAATACTCAAGGTAAGTGAAAAAAAGAGCATACCTGAGGTAAGGGTTTATTCACATGCACAAGCACTCCTTCTTGATATACAGAATGGATTACTGAGATCTGAGGGGGAAAGCAAAAATAAGAAAACGAGAAAATAAAATACTTGCGCTCATTAGACCGATGCCGCCAATTACGCTAATCCAGGTAATTAGGCTATTGTTATCCTGGCAGTATAAATATGACCAATCTGACTTTGTTCTTCACTTGACTCTGAAGATGACTTCCGCTCAGGTTGTCGAAACGTCAGTCACATCAAACAGTCCTTCTCAGGACTACATCCACCCGGATGATCATAATACTTCGAATGCGAATAACATAAAATACTTGATTGCATGAACTATGATTGCATATTTGGAAGCTTTATGAAATAGACTGTCTATGGCATTGCATGGATACAGCATACCGTGGCAATCTTCTCGGCATGCACGCAGCCAAGTGGGGCTGCACACAGACTCAATTGTTTTGGTTTCTGAAATAAGTTTTGACATGTAGCACAACACTCACCTCTTTCATTTTAGTGTCAAGCTTGTCGTGCAAACCCAGCAACGTTACTGTGGCCTCTTCAAAGGAAAAATAATGAAGTTATACAATTATGTAGTTACTGTGTATGATTTTGCAACTAAAAAATGTTATATTTACAAACCTTTTTTGATGATGCTCTTCTCGATGTCAGAAAGAAATGACTTGTATTCCTAGAAGATGATGTACTTACATTATAACCTTCATTCTACTTATAGTCTATTTTGATTTTTTAAAACGTTAATAACGTTTTTAAATGTTAATGGCTAGTCGAAAGAAAATATATTTCCGGTATTGAATTGTCATCGTGACTCTCGTATAATGCGGCAATTCTGACTCGACAGTACTGCAGGTTTATGTTGGCTGCTCTCTCCTAATCAAACTTCAGTCACTGTGATACATTGTACATTGTTATTCCAGTATTCACTTTCACTGTATCAGATAGAAATACCTTAAAGTAGGTCGCAAGTGAGTTAGCAAAGGCTTGCATGGTGATGGATGGTTGTGAAGCATTGATGTCCTCCAAAACAGACGCTTTGAATGCCTGTAGCTCGTGGCTTTGTTCACCCACTGCAGCAAATTTCTTTAGGAAACTCTGTAGTGCATCCTGTGAAAAAGTAGATATTTTAAAGCAAAGATTACAGTTAAAAAAAAATTAAAGCTTTACTGTTAAAATACTAATTACAACCATGCAAAAAAAAAACAAAAAACAAAAACAAAAAACAACATCAAACAACAACAACAAACAACAGCAACAATGAACAAGTACAGCAACGACAAATAAAAAGCAACAATATAAACAACAACAACAGCAGGCAACAAAAGCAAACAACAAGAACAAGAACAACAGTAACAATGAACGACAAGTACAGTACAGCAACATTGAACAACAAGTACTGTACAGCAACGACAAATAAAAAGCAACAATAAAAAGACAGCAACAAACAACAACAGCAGCAGCAACAGCAGCAGCAAAAAAACAGCAACAACAACCAACTAAACAACCAGCAGCAACTTGATAAAGACTGAATGACTATATTTTTTTATTTATCATCAGACTGAGAGAACGAAGTGTATGGCTTACCGAACTTAAGTGAGACACCTGAATGCTGCTATTCACTTGGATCCCTTTGTGATTGTATTTATAAACAAATGATTTCCCGATACCAGATAGTATCCTGTAACAAACCACCAACTGAAATTAAGCCTAGAGCAAATTTTACACGAATGCTAACTTTAAGCTCTGCTATGGGCCGAAGTTATGAATGTGCCTTGCTGTAGTCATAACATTATGGAGTTTCCAAGGGGCAACAAAAGCTTTGTTGCAGTAATGAAGTTGATTGATATCAACAGTTCACCTTAAGAGAATACCCGTCATATTTGTTTTGTTTAGCCCCCTGGCAAGATGGATATGATGCTGTATCACTGGAGTAGTCCATTGGAGCATGCATATATACATGTACTGTATGTGCACCTATAGAGTCATCATCAAGTACGATCCACAATGACAAGGAAATGAGGGTAGGTGCTCATTTGTGGACACAAGTACATGGCTACAGTATTGGATTATGATCTGCTCACCAAATAGTTTCTCTGACAATCTGTGTTTCTGTCAAGACTTTCTTTCCACTAGACTGATGAAAAGGATTTTGACTTTTCTGAAAGGTCTCCCTGGAAATATTCGCAAATGAGAAATGAAAAGTAAATAACAAGAACTAAAATAGAAATGAAAACAAAATAAGAATAGAAGAAGGAATAGCAGAAGAATTGGGAATTCGGAACTTTTAGAAAATAATAGTTCTAAGTATCGTGAAAACTATGGGATAGAATAGAGAGAAGCAAAAAAAAAAAAAATAAATAAAATAAAATAAAATAAAAAATAAAAAAAAGGAAATAAGAATGGAAATGGGAAGGCTATTTCATTAGTATGATGTGTAGCTTACAAGTCTTTTGATATATGTTACATTGCATTATTTTGTACATAGTACAATTTCATGTTGGATCTCTAGTTTTCCTTGAAAATGTCTCTGAGTTCTACAGCAATAGCCAACTTTTGATATTTTGGTTGAGTGGTCTAGCTCAAAACAATGCAAGTTGAAGCTCTGGGGAAACAAAAGAATAATTACAATCTTGCTACTGTTTCCCCGGAGCCTTGAATCAGATTGTTTTGTGCTTTATCACTCAACCAGCATATCAAAAGTTGGGTTTTTGATCCTTTGAGGATTTTTAAAATTGGACTGGTCAGATGAGACATCTAAATACGGCTGTGTATTTTTACCAGTCACGACGTATTAATTAATTCTGCAAATAAATACTCAAACTCCCTCTAAACCCTATCGTACCCAGCACGATGAGAAGTGCTGATAGGGCCTCATATCAGGCATCGCCTTTTTCCATATCACGCACGTTCTTTGCAGAATTAAATGATAATATTTTAATACAGTAATTTGTTACTTACCATTTATCAGCAATTGTACATTGGCCATATTTACTAGTATTGTTCAAAGTGGTAGTACTTAGAGGATACTCCTCCCAGTATTGATGTACAACATGTTCTGACAACCACACGCGACCCTGCAACATCAAGGTAATGACTTTTATCAAGTATTATATATTAAGTAAACATATATACAAAGTAGGGGTGACAATATTACCGTATACAATGTTGAGGAAAAGTATTGTCAAAACTTAGAATCACAAGTGGATTTTAGTTAAGGAATGGGTAGAGCAAATAGTAGTCGAATGGGTGGAGAATAGGGAGGGTTGACACTAGAAAAAAAGTTTATAATCATAATTGTAAATACTAGCCCTTTGGTACTTTTTGTCCCTTTACCTGCATGACCATATCCTCCTAGCTTTCACCATGATATGATTCACACCCACTAACCCTCAATCTCTTCTTACCACACATTAATGATTAATGAGTACTGTATATTACATTCTAAAACTCATGAATATTTAACGAGGAGAAAACAAAGCAAATCACTACTGTGACGGTGGTTTGGAAATGTGTTCTTAATTTGCATTAATTTCGTAAACTTTTTCTTTGATTTTCACCAAGAAATATTCATGAGTTTGAAAAGTAATTTGAAACACTTGAGAGAGTTCTTCCTTTGATTTCCAAACACCTCAAAGTCAGTTAAAAAACTTGGCTGCACCTCGTTTTTTTTAAACTCACTTTTTGGTGTTTGGAAATCAAAGGAAGAACTCTCTCGCGTATTTGAAATATTACATCATCCAGCATTGTGCTCAAACTAAAATCTTTGAATCTTTGGACACATTTTCCTTATATCTCAACAGCATTAATTGAACCTCAAGTTTAACAGGCTGGTAATTGAAATTTGTTAATTTAATGTGTTTTATCTCAGTTAACTTTCAAGAATGGTAAATACCTTCTCTGTCAGAGTGGATACTGATGGCTTTTCTGTCTCATACAAAGTGAGGGGTCTTTGATCTTCACTCAATGAAGTATCCACAACACCAGAATCTTCAGGTGCTGTTGATGTGTCTGAATCCTTAATAATATAATGATATAACGAGGACAATTACAGTAATAATAATAATAATCTTTTTTTTGTAAAGCGCAATTAATACAAATCTGTAATGTGTGACCCTACAATGTAATGGTGGGAAAGATGATCTATTAGAGGGAAAAAGAATGGTACATTAAAAACTACTCAGTTGTTTACTGAAATTATTTATAGTGATTGCCAAGTGAATTAGATTTACTGTACTGTAAATTTTTGTATAAAAATTATATCTGCAAGGTTAGCTTGAAAAACTCCTGTTTGACTTCAAAACAACAACAACAAAAAAACATACCAAAATTTCATCATCAGACCAGTCCTGAAAGAAGCAAAAAAGAAACCAATTAATTACTATTTGATGTACAAAATGGTACATTCAGCCAACAAATATTCATCTGCTATAATGATGAAACAGTGCACTTAACCCAATCCCTTTTTTGAGTTAAAAGGGTTTACAGCTTCAAAAGCTATAGATAAACCAAATTGTAAAATGAATTTGAAAACAATACAACTTTGTGCGGTGGAGCAAATCAGAAATCAGAATGTAACATATTGTTTGCATTCTACACGTACAATTTGATTTGTTCTTGCTGTCTAGGGGCCCTAGTCATAGTAGTTGTCCTGTAACTACTTAATAGAAACTCACGTATAAGGGACCACTGTGGGGTATTCCTAGTATTTCCTCTTCAGCATCACCCAACAGATAGGCCTTCCAGTCAAATGTATCTTCATCTTGTAATAGGAATATACAAATAAGAGTCAATACCCAACAAACAATTTCTGATTACAATAAAGCTGTGTTTCTTGATAACAGACTCATTTCCTCAGGGTTACAGTGTAGCCTCATTTCAGCATGACACAAATACTAACAGTAAAGTGAATAATGCACAATTTCAATAACACAAACACTTTGAAATTCTACGGAACTTCACTGGAAGGTGTAAGTATTTTACACAGAATTGAGGCTACATGCAGCTTGAGCAAAGAACTCTAAACTGGAGTATTGAAGTTTCCATTAAAACGAAAAAAAGTATATAGTACCAGATGTAGAGATTTTTTTCTTTGCTTTCCCTTTCATTCATTCCCTTTCTTCCTTCCTTTCATTTGTCTTCCATATTTTTTTGCTTTCTTGAGCTTTTTTTATAATTTCTCTTCCCTTCCTAATAATTACATTTTCCTTCCATAATTTCATTTCATTTTTATTTCTTCCCATTTTATTTCATTCCCATTTTCTTTCCTTTCCTTTCCTTTCCTTTCCTTTCCAGGTTTATGAAAAAATAATTGTCATCACAACATATTATATTTTGAATCACTACTGAGTCTGACCTGTGAGATCAGATGGTTCCTCTCTTGGTTGGTAATCATTGTGGGTCGGTGAGTTGGATAACAGCAACAAGAGTGAGATTAATGAGTAATGTGCATCTGTCTAGAAAGAATTAAATCAAGAAAGCTCTTAGATGATTATTAGTAGGGTGATGCATATGTACCTATATGTTGTATTCTGATCTACTAAATGCCGCATGAAGATTGTTATCATAACGCATGATAGTTGAATAAACAAATCATAGAGAACACAGCGTAATATAACATAATAACCTACATGAAAATGTGGTCAGCATACCACCCCCACAATAATTCTAGCTAGATTAGATTAATAGCAGTTTTCATATGGTCTGTAAAAAGCTCACAGCATGGACTCAGTTGTGACATAGCAAGGCATACTCCAGTCCAATCACATTGCACAAGAATCCACTCTCCATCCAATCAAATAACCAAAACACAGCCAGAACACTGCACAGACACACTAAGGTCACAGCACTAGTTACCAGCAGACCAATCAAATTGTGTGAGAAAATATTAAGCCAATCAAAATTCTTGAAAGTCCGTAGTCTCCCCAATGAGCTATTCACAGTCATACGAGAACTATTGTACTCTGTCAGAGTCTATACCTTAACCTCTTGGGTTGACTGGCTGATTGGAGCGTTCAAAAATTCATCACACAGGTCCTTAAAGGCTTCAGCCTTTTCAAACTGTGGATGAACTTTAAACTTTTGACAAACCCTTGAATAAAAAAAAAGCAAGAATATGCGTGTCAATAAAGCGATTGCAAAAAGGTAAGCAAAGGAAGATCGGATAAAGTATATTTTTGAATCACAATTCCTGAGTTTAGTTCAAGAAGACTTACCCTTCAATTAAACGTGACACTTGAAGGCTGTTGACATCAAGAAAATTATGATACCTGAAGGAAAAAAAAAAAAAATTAGATCGTTTTCTCTTTGATGAGGAACAAAAAGGTAAAAGTTTGCAAACTTACCGAAAATTTGACAAGGCAAACTGAGACGACAAAGTGAAGTTTCGGGAAGATTTCTGGAAAATTGCGTTAAATAAAAGTTAACTCTGTGTTGCAATGTAATTCAATATGAATTAAAAAATAAATCTACCTTGAATTTAGTCAGTCGAGAGACCAGATTCTCCGTTAGCGCAGTGATTTTTGTGTCTTTGAGAGAAATAGGCGCCATTTTCTGGCCACCATCTTGTTTTCTAGCATGAGATGCCGCTGACCAATAAAATGAGTCGCCTTTTTATCGTTGGGAAAAAGCTGGAAAATGTCATCTAAAAAACCAATAACGGTAATTTTTAATTCATAATTAGATATTTTTACATTGTGTTCTTATTTCTTTTATCATGAAAAATAATATTTTTTAAATTAAAAATAAAATGTTAAATTTTTTTTATAAATTGTAGAAATTTCTGTTACAATCTATCATGAATTGAAATTATTGGTTTCTAGCGATGTACATTTACTTAGCTTTAATTTAATTATAATTTTAACTTTTCCAATAATAATTTTTTCATTCAGATATTGTTTTACCCTCCCCTCCCTTAGACCAAAAGTTTGTCTACTGGAGTCTGCGATGCCTTTATCCAGCAGTATCACCATTCCGTGCTTATCACATGACTTTAGTATTTCTTCATATTTTTATCACATGAAGAATTCTTCAAGCAAAACTTCACAAAATTCTGACATAAAATGACGGTAAGTCTCATAATTTCTACGCAAAATCAATTCCTTAAATACTAAAGACATATTTACCTCAAAGGTTTTCTTTGGAAGTAACTTTTAACCGTTATTTTCGTCGACAGTCTTATGAGGAGGACGAGAATTTCGGTAGCTACAGTGTCGTAGGTTCTTTTCCAAAAGATTTTGGGTGAGTGATCGTTTGGTTCAGTACCATGTATTCCACTACAGAATACTTGTATATAGTTGATAATTAAGGAAATACCAACTAATATAGCCTGTAAGAAACGGTTTTTCATCGGGTAATGTTTTGACATCGTGGTATTTTTCCTTTTCTTCTTGTGCAGATACGGGCCAGATGAGACAGATGAAATCCCAGTCAATGAAAATAAACCAAGGATCCTATTGATGGGTCTAAGAAGGTAAAGTATAGCACCCCCTCCCCCCTCCCTCTCCCTTAGTACAGTATCCTAAAAATCATGCATTCTGATTGACTGTAAGAGTGGGCAGTGTTTTATATCTCCGAATGAGGTCTGGTATAATAGAATAATGGATTGCTAAACATCAACAAGAAAAAAAGAAAAAAAAAATCAATCCAGATATGGAAAAACTGTGCCTTGGTCTTGAAATTGTACCTTAGTACAACAATCTCTGTCAATACATGTACATGCAAGACCTCAGGCACAGTTTTTCTCTATCTGTAGACCTCCTGGCTAGTAAATAACCTCTATATCAATCATATATCATTAGCTAGACTTATTGGAACTGGAGAAATTTGAATGGTTTTTAATCTGTTCCTGACCATCATTTTGATTGATATTTATTTTACAATAGGAGTGGAAAATCATCAATTCAGAAGGTTGTCTTCCATAAGATGTCACCAAACGAGACATTGTTCTTGGAAAGCACAAGCAAAGTCATTAAAGATGGTATCCTTTACCTATTCACAAAGTCAGAGTCATTTATTAGAGTTTTAAATCAATTAATCCTCCTTTTTTTGGGAGTTTTTACTGCAAAATGTGATGAAATTAAGGTCCATAGTATGTTGTAGCTGTATTACTGTAAATGATCGGTGCAGAAAGTTGCATCCCTTCAAAGTATATTTCTACAACAAACATAGGACATAATTGTAGGAATGGTATACATCAGGGAAACAAAGGCACACAAAAATTACTCTAACTGTGTTTTTGCTTGACCTTCTAGTTCCTTTGTATTATTTAGCACACTTTCTTAGCCACTATATACTTTCTAATCTTTTTCAATAAATAATTTATGTGTTTTTTAGATTTTTTCTTTTATCTAAATTGGGCTCCCTGTGGTCATTTTAAACCTTAACTCTTACAAGATATTTCAAACAGCTCATTTGTTCAGTTCCAGGTGAGTTTATATACTGTATCTGTGAGTTTATAACATTGTCATTCAAAAATGCACACTGTACAGTATATGTATACCTTATTTTATTTTATCAAAATTCCTTGATAAATTGTTTATTTAGATACAATAGTTTCTAACAGACCAGTTTCTACTTCCAAATTACTGCTGTGTTCCTTGATTACAGACTCATTTACTCAGGGTTAGCCTTGAATCAGTGTCTAAATATTTACAAATACCAATGGTAAAGTTAAAGAAAGTACAACTTCAACGATATAAACACTTTGAAATAATTCCATGGACCTTCACTGGAACACATGAATATTCTGCACAAAGTCGAGGCTAACCTTGCACAACAGAGAACTTGAAACTGGAGTAGTGCATATGATAAGCTAGAAACTATTTTCTCCTTTTTTCCTGAAATGGGGAGATTAAAGTGATGATCATCATATTTCAATTTACTTTGAATATTATAATCGTTTTTATTTTAAGGTGATGATCATCATACAGTTTCAATTTACAGTGTTATAATCATTGTTTTTATTGTCTTTGTCATAGATCTGGGATTTCCCAGGACAGATTGACTTCTTTGATCCAGCCTTTGATTCTGAGGTTATTTTTGGAAACTGTGGAGCTTTAGTATTTGTCATTGATGCTCAGGTATTTCACTTGTATACTTTGTAATTAATCGTAAGCTCTACGTTCTGTCAATTTTTCCGTTTTCCTTATTCATACTTTATACACCATTCTCATAATGGCTGACAAATAAACGAAAACGAGGTCTCCCAGTCATTAGTAGTTCACAATAAGATATACAAAAGCACATGAAATGCATTTATAGAAGAAAAGTATAGAAATTGGCCTTTTGTTTATACGTAAGTTTGTGATATCCACCTTTTCGAGCACCCTTGCTCAGCCTTGCAAAATGACTGGTTGACCTCGTTTCTCTGTACTCGTCAGTCATTATGAAAACAGTATACATATTTCTTCCAACTAATGCATGTATCTCTTAAAGGATGATTACATGGAAGCACTAGCCAAACTACACATGACAGTAACAAGGGCATACAAGGTAAAGAATCAATGATCTAACTCCGGCTGTAAATTATGGAGAATGCAATTTCTACCTGTTTCTTACTCTTGCACACCACTCATCATCAGTTCATATTTGTGTTGTTGATAAAAAAGATTTTAGAAAAATGGTTTCTATTAGGGTGTTGTGTCTTGTTGTAAAGATAAAAACACTGCAGCGGGTTTTCAAAGCTGGTTTTTTTATTTATTTTTTACATGGATAACCAAAGCCAGGGTATGCTTACTGTACGCCAGTAATAAACCATTTTCAAGTTCCAAATTACTGCTGTGTTCCTTGATTACAGACTCGTTTACCTAGGGTTTGGAATTTCTGGGGGTAGGGGTTTTTTTTAAAAACTCCCCCACAGGGAAGGGGGGGGGGGGGAATATGGATAATTTCTTGAGTTACACAATGAATTGCTGTCAATATGACATATAAATGGTTGTGTGTCATTCTCATGTTCAGGTCAATCCAACTATCAAGTTTGAAGTGTTCATCCATAAAGTAGATGGTTTATCAGATGACCATAAGATAGGTATGAACACTGCCTTTCATGTATATAGTCCTTTCTATTTTAAAAGTATCATGTTTAGAACTCGTATCAAGAGCTGAAAATATTTGTTGCTCAGTTGGTGGTCATGATGACCAGCCAAGTTAATTCTATCTAATAATGGAGTAATACCTTGTTTTTGGCTCAATGTTTACAAACAGTACTTAAGCAGTGTTTAAACAGCATTACAGTGCTGCGTGCCAAACCGTGAACACCCAACAAAGTTTCATACAAGTTTTTAAAAGTTTTTATTGATCTCTTTCATGCGAACCAATTACGTTTTGGGGCTTCACTTTAATGTTTTGATATTGTTACATCGATGCACGAACTCCGCCTATCCAAACATCAAGGTGAAGCGCTGATGTCTAATTGGTTAGAGGGAAAGAGCATAATTAAAACTTGTCAAAAGGTTGTCAAAAAGATGTCAAAAAGATGTCAAAAAAGAAATCAAAAACTTGTAAAGGTGTTCATGTTTTTAATATCACATCATAAACCATCCCAAGACTCTGGCCTAAAGCCACAATTCATTCAGGTGGTAGATTCAATTCTCAATTTGTAAATATATTTAAATACTTGTATTTCTTCAGAAACACAAAGAGACATACATCAGAGAGCTACAGATGAACTAACAGATGCTGGTCTTGAAGGGCTGCATTTAAGGTACTGTACTGTAGCTTTTAATAGATCAGTATTTGTTAATAAAGATCCAAAGGCAGATCTGTGGGATCTGTGATCTTCAGTTATGTAATTCTTTCTCTTTTATTTTCCATTTCAGTTTCTACTTAACAAGTATTTATGATCACTCGATTTTTGAGGTACGTAATTGATATTTGATAAATTTTGATGATACTATGGAGCTATGCTATCGAAGAACAGTGGTGATAACTAGTATAACTAGCATGGAACAGGTCTATTATTAATAAATCATATAAATGCAACAAATAAAACCGCTTTTTCTGTGCTCCATTCTGCAATAAAGCACGCAGGAAGTGGCATAAGCACTAAAGAAGTGTAAGGAGAAACACGAGCCATAGCTGAGTGCTTCTCACACTCCTTGAGTGCTTGTGGCGATTACTATGTGCTTTATTACTGAATGGAGCATGGAAAAGTCTATTTTATTGGTTTTATTATATAGTTACTAGTTTTATTTCGGTATTGAATTTATTCATGCAAAAAGAAAAACGGTCGCAGGATCTAGAAGCACTTCACGTGAGCGGATGACGTCAGCACTGTGCTTCAAAAATTTTTTACTGAATTTGTGTCTTTTCAATTTTGTGGCCGGTCAAGTTGGATGCACACGCAACCTTGAGAAAACGCAGCCTCCTCCGCAGGCTACTCCATATGTTCTCCAAGGAGATGCCTGAAGAGGAACTAGAGAAGACGGTCTATTCAAATTAATTCACTTTTTTTTACACTTATTTTCTTCTTATCTCAGGCATTTAGCAAAGTCGTACAGAAGCTTGTACCACAACTGCCAACCTTGGAAAATCTTCTTAACATTCTTATAATGGTAAGATTTAAAGAGTTGCTAAATTTTATTTACTTTATACCGACCACTTGATTGTTAACTTAGAACCATGAAAGAGCAATCTGCATAGTTTCACTAAAAGAAGAAAGTGTCTGTCTCTTATGCCGGCGCTTGCATGCGTTTGGGTATCATACCCTTAACCTGATTATTTCCTCAAATTGTTTGCCAACACGTGTCTTCTCTTCTTTACCTTCAGAACTCAGGGATAGAAAAAGCTTTTCTATTTGATGTAGTCAGCAAAATCTATGTAGCTACTGATAGGTATGTAACAAGAGGGTTATTCTGCGTCAATAGAAGCATGGGTAGAGTAGCTCACCTCCACAGTAAAATAGGATTCTGAACTAGGTTTCTCACATGAATAGAGTCTTTTGGTTTTCTCCTGTGCTTTAGGCCAGACTCATTGGTTTTCCTCATAAAGGGGGTTATTCTGTGTCATTAGAAGCATGGGTAGAGTCAAATAGAGTTCTGAACTACTGTAGGTTTCTCACATGATAGTTTTTTTAGTTTTCTCCTGTGCTTTAGGCCAGACTCGCTGGTTTTCTTTAAAAAATAACTCTTTTTTTTGTTGTTGCAAATGCCACTGATACATGTATGTCCCATGTGATTTGATGCTCTCAGTCTAAATTGTTACACATGTGACAGTTGAATTGCAAAATGATCATATCTGTAGAGTGGTAAAAATGTTAGCCCTAGGATGAACTCGAAGCTCATAAGAGGAACAACAAACGCTATTACTCAAAAAAAAAAACCATCAGAATTACAAGCCGGTTGAATGGGAGATTCATTAATGGACTTGTCGAACACTGTAATGAGATTTTCGTTGTGGAGTGTGATAATAAGATGATAAGATTTTTCATGACGTCATTAATGGAACCCAAAATAAATCAATCTTATAGTCTGCTTGACCAACATCAAACTTTATGTGCATAAACTTATGATGACTATTTGTTATTAGTTGGGACTGAGTGGATGTATTGAATTGATGGTTTTCGCATCGGCCATGTTGGAGGAACTTAACAAAAGAATTGTCAATGAATTCTTGTTATATCCTCCAACATGGCCACCGTGTCTTTTGTTATTTAATTCTCTTGGGAATGGTTGAAAACCATCAATACAACATGTATCATCATATTCCTTCGTCAGAATGAAAAAGCAAATTTTTGTGGATCAAACAGATTCCTTTGAACAATGGTGTATTGAGTGCTTTTTTCTTCTTTAGTTCTCCTGTAGATATGCAGTCATATGAGTTATGCTGTGATATGATAGATGTGGTCATTGATATCTCGTGTATTTATGGGTAAGTTCACCCAAACAGTCATATGAGTTATGCTGTGATATGATAGATGTGGTCATTGATATCTCATGTATTTATGGGTAAGTTCATCCAAACAGTCATATGAGTTATGCTGTGATATGATAGATGTGGTTATTGATATCTCATGTATTTATGGGTAAGTTCATCCAAACAGTCATATGAGTTATGCTGTGATATGATAGATGTGGTTATTGATATCTCATGTATTTATGGGTAAGTTCATCCAAACAGTCATATGAGTTATGCTGTGATATGATAGATGTGGTCATTGATATCTCATGTATTTATGGGTAAGTTCATCCAAACAGTCATATGAGTTATGCTGTGATATGATAGATGTGGTCATTGATATCTCATGTATTTATGGGTAAGTTCATCCAAACAGTCATATGAGTTATGCTGTGATATGATAGATGTGGTCATTGATATCTCATGTATTTATGGGTAAGCTCATCCAAACAGTCATATGAGTTATGCTGTGATATGATAGATGTGGTCATTGATATCTCATGTATTTATGGGTAAGTTCATCCAAACAGTCATATGAGTTATGCTGTGATATGATAGATGTGGTCATTGATATCTCATGTATTTATGGGTAAGTTCATCCAAACAGTCATATGAGTTATGCTGTGATATGATAGATGTGGTCATTGATATCTCATGTATTTATGGGTAAGCTCATCCAAACAGTCATATGAGTTATGCTGTGATATGATAGATGTGGTCATTGATATCTCATGTATTTATGGGTAAGTTCATCCAAACAGTCATATGAGTTATGCTGTGATATGATAGATGTGGTCATTGATATCTCATGTATTTATGGGTAAGCTCATCCAAACAGTTCATCCAAACAGTTATTTCAAAAAGGTTTCATCTCACAACTATTAAAAAAAAACATGCTTTTATAAAAATCTCCGATTTTGGTCACAATGTTTTTTATTACCAACAGCAAGTATTAGCTATAGACGCTGTCCGTCACGTTGTCACGCAACGTTCCTCTCCCAATGTTGCGTGACTGTCACAAGAACGTCTACGCCGTAGGAAACTGGCACCGCTAGAGTCAATAGAATAAACTTACCTTTTTCATTTACAGTTTACGCGAAGAAGGTGATGGCAGCGCTTATGATATCGAAACCTCCTCAATAATCAAGCTAAATAATAACACCATACTTTATCTACGGGAAGTAAATCGGTAAGGATTCACCATACTGAAGCTGAAGAGCTTACTGTACATACGCTTGCCCCGGTAATAGATGTGGGATATCTCGTGTTAGTGATTTTATTGTCTTTTGGTCGTTATACGTAAACCCTGTTACAACTACATCCATCTTCACGATTATGCAACCACCACAGACCCAGATATCTTTGTTATTTCATTTCATTTTTTGATTGTGTCAATCCAAAAATCTGTAACAGTGTCATATTTATCGCACGCGAAAGAATAAATGTGTTTATTGTGCATCTGAGCGATAGTTGCCACTACTAGCCACTAGTCACGTGACTTGACCAGACATTCTTTATCCTTACCATGGTCACGTGATTTATATTTATATTTATGATCAATTTCATTACCAGGTTTCTTGATCTAGTGTGTATTCTAGTCACGTGACTTGACCAGACATTCTTTATCCTTACCATGGTCACGTGATTTATATTTATATTTACGATCAATTTCATTACCAGGTTTCTTGATCTAGTGTGTATTCTAGTCACGTGACTTGACCAGACATTCTTTATCCTTACCATGGTCACGTGATTTATATTTATATTTACGATCAATTTCATTCCCAGGTTTCTTGCTCTAGTGTGCATACTAGTCACGTGACTTGACCAGACATTCTTTATCCTTACCATGGTCACGTGATTTATATATTTACGGTCAATTTCATTCACAGGTTTCTTGCTCTAGTGTGCATACTTCGAGAAGATAATTTCGCCAAAAAAGGTACGAATTGGTTTTAACAAAGACTGACACTAAAGACCTTTAAAACTTGAAAGTGTATGTTTGGGATTGAAGATAGTACACTTGTCAGCCCATTTTTCGTATCACTTTGAAAAGCTTGGAGCCGTATTGTTGGTTTTCAGCCGTTCCCAAGAGAACGAAATAACAAATGAGACGACGGCCATGTTGGATGATATAACAAAATAGACTGTGAAAACCATCAATGCGTCCTTGCTGCGACCGTGATGTTTTCAAGGATGTTAATCGGCTGAGTATTTTCTCGCGCAATGTGATCAATTGGTCTGGCAGTGCCGTGACATTGGCGTGACCGTGTCCGCACCGTGTTCAGGCTGTGTTGTATGTATTTGATTCGATGGAGAGTAAATTCTGGTCAAATGTGATTTGTTTGGCGTATGCCTTACCGTATCACAACGGCGTTGGTGCTGCGAGCTTTTCAGAGTCATACAATTCACTAATAAAGCACAGTTTTCGATCAATAAGCGCGCACGTGCTATACTAACTGTATAATAATTATCCTTATTTTTGTAGGTCTAATTGACTATAACTTCCATTGCTTTCGCCAAGCTATCTCAGAGGTACGTATGGGATAGAGGACATTGCATTGGCCTCGTTAACTATCCATCCATGCTGCCGAATAGCTATCCGTCTGTCTGTCTGTACGATCTTGCAAAATACAATACCAAAACGTATATTTTCTCTGCTTTAATCTATAAAATTGCCTCATCAAGGCGAGGTAATTACCAGCCTTATTAAATAGAGGCTTTACATAATCAGGTGATGGCAGCCTTGACAGGTGGCAGGAACAAATTAATCTGGTCTAATTCATTTACATCTGAAAGACTCCGTTTTCCAAAACTGTTGTTGTGCCTCCTGTCATGGCTGCCATCACGTGATAGTGCAAAGCCTTTATAACTTAGCATTTTCTTCCTCTAAGGTATTTGAAGTACGTAAACAATTGAGAACCACTTCCGAGAGTACCTATTCCCACGCCACCTCACAATCAAACGGCAACGTCCCTGCGGGGATTGGGCACGGTAGAGGAGACACCGCTGTCGTAGTGTAACTGCAGGCGCTAAATGGTAGTCAATTTTTCAAAGTTATTATTTTATAAATCTTCTGCATGGAATTTAAGAGACTGGGTTTACAATATTACTGAACCACACAATTACAAAGGAACAGTGTATACTTAGATATGGCCAAGTGAAGTGGGGACAGTTGTCCGGGGATGTCTCGTGACGATGGAGATTTTAATGGTCCAGGAGGGTCGATGGTATTTTCATATAAATCATTTTTATCTTCAACTCATTCTATCAAATGAATAGTTCTGAAAACGCGATCTCAGCTACCATCCTTTACCTGCTCGTCATCTGGGTTCGTATTCCCACCAATCATGACCAGACTTAATGTTGAACATAATATGGCATGCCAAACTCACAACACACACTAATCAACACGACTTGATAATCATTTAAAATTTCGAACAAGAAAGTCTAAACACATCGATGAGCCTCCCAACCTTGAATGAGTATTTAAAACGAAAAAACATGGTTACATTATAGGCATGCTAGCATGAACACAACATGTATATATATCTCTCTCTCGATTTGCGTAAAAAACAGTGATCATCGATTGGCTATCTAACCTGGTGCACATATCCCTAGTGGTACTAACCTAACCTACCTGCCTTCTACCTTTTCTCCTTTTACATCTAACTACTAACCCCTATGATCAAGACTTGCCTAACTATTTGTTTCCCTAATTCCTTACGGCCGACAAACTTACTCCTCCATTCATTCCAATCTCCGTTTATCATCCCCTCTTCCCCATCTAACTATATTTCCACCTAACCTACCTATCTACCACCTACTCGCCTACCTACCCACCCATCTACCTAAACCGTTGTCTTTCAAACGCATTTAGTAGAAGAGCAACTATAAGCAGTGAAGGATATTCGTTTGTTGTGAGAAAGAGAGGGGCAGTCGAAGGCTGACACTGCTAGTTTATCTTTTCATATATGTGTTCGCAATCATAATTGTCTTCACGTATTCATAATAGCACACGTAGGAGAATTTAGTTTATTAGAAATGTATAAACCTAGAGTCTTTTAATTTTGGATACGTCTAGGCTTTGCTTTAGTTCTGATTAGAGCTACTCGCAAGAGAAATAAATCGCTAAAAACTTGTAATTAGATAATTAATTAATTAATACATAATGTTTTGATATTTGATAGTATCATGACAAATTTCCTGAGGAAAAAAAACAAGTTTGTAAAACTTCACCAGTTTTGATAAGTTAATGATATCGTTGTGAAGGGCGTCTACATTATGACATTTTGTTTGCAGTGGTGGAGGAGTGGTACTAGTGGTAGTGTTCGTGGGGTCGGTGGTAGTTTTTAGTGGTAATGTTGTTGACTGCGGTGGTGATGTACTAACGGTAGTGTTCATGATTGTAGTTGCAGTGGCAGTGATGGTAATGTTGTTGACTGCGGTGGTGGTGTACTAACGGTAGTGTTCATGATTGTAGTTGCAGTGGCAGTGATGGTAATGTTGTTGACTGCGGTGGTGGTGTACTAACGGTAGTGTTCATGATTGTAGTTGCAGTGGCAGTGATGGTAATGTTGTTGACTGCGGTGGTGGTGTACTAACGGTAGTGTTCATGATTGTAGTTGCAGTGGCAGTGATGGTAATGTTGTTGACTGCGGTGGTGGTGTACTAACGGTAGTGTTCGTGATTGTAGTTGCAGTGGCAGTGATGGTAATGTTGACTGCGGTGGTGGTGTACTAACGGTAGTGTTCATGATTGTAGTTGCAGTGGCAGTGATGGTAATGTTGTTGACTGCGGTGGTGGTGTACTAACGGTAGTGTTCATGATTGTAGTTGCGGTGGCAGTGATGTTAGTGTTGTTGACTGCGGTGGTGGTGTACTAACGATAGTGTTCATGATTGTAGTTGCGGTGGCAGTGATGTTAGTGTTGTTGACTGCGGTGGTGGTTGACTAGAGGTAGTGTTCATAATAGCGCAGCGCACTGATTCTAAAAATAGCTCAAAGATTCGGACAAACATTGCATTCTGTTTAAGCGCTACGAGGATTATACGAACCGATTTTATTACTTTTACTTAAAGTTACAATAATAACCCATGTAAACTAAGATCAACTGCGATCGGCTGTGAAAATTATCTGCTGAAAGTAAACTCGTAAGTTTGCTTGTCCGAATTTCGCTTTTGTCTTCGTTTTTATGACGTCACGGTTGCGCTGCGCTATTGTTGTTGCGGTGGCAGTGATGTTAGAATTTTATTCAAGACTAGTGTGGTATTGCCTATCAACCCATTGTTGCTCCAGCTATTAAAGATTGATCATGACTTAGCGTGCAGAGTATCGAGTTTACCATTCTACATTATAAAATAACTGTCATGCATCTTGCTTTCTGATCAGTTGGAGGTGCGATCTTTATAAGAGCACGTAGCTTTCGCGTCATGCTTTTCCAAATACTTATCTGGTGTACTGCCAATTTCGAAGCGCTTCATAACTTCATGCAATACGAGCACGTCTTTTATTACTTCATCCATAGTATTTTAGCATCACCCATAATAGGATGCATGAATAGTGTTAGGGTGGGGCCACTACTTAAAAGTCAAAATGAATACAAGAACGCATCGTAAGCTAAGTTTTCTATTTTATACCAATTTGTATTAAATTTGAAAAACATTTAGAATATTATGATTAAGCAACCTTAAAATGGAATCTACCACTTGAAAACAGTCGTCAAGCTAAATGTGACGCATATTGGCTGTGCTGCGGTTGCGCAGAAAACTGGCAACGAGTTTTCTTCGTGCGTAACCTCGGAAAGGCCAGCATGCTAGTGGTAAGTGGATAGAACCACTCATCCTTTCGCATTGCGAAGGAATATTGCCTTCAAGTTCTCAGCAAATTGTTTCTTTCGTTCGTCCATGCTCCCATAATCCAAGTAAAATTTGACAAAGTTGGAGACTAACACTGGTGTGGGTAGACAGAACAAGATAATGCCGCTCATAGCACAAAAACTACCAACCAGCTTCCCAGCTAAAGTGGTAGGAACTACGTCGCCGTAGCCAACTGATGTCATAGTGATTATTGTCCACCAAAACGAGTGAGGTATGCTGGGATATGTAGTCTTGTTGTTCTCGGCGAAATATATGGCGCTTGAAAATAATAACATTCCAATAAAAGCACAAAAACAGAGGGATTTCAACTGCTCACTGCTGGAGGAGAGAGTTTTGACGAGAAGCCCCAAGGCACTGCTGTAACGCGAGAGCTTAAAGATGCGTAAGACACGGAAAAGACGTAACGCACGAAGAACGGTAAATGATTGGACCTCAAAGGTAGTGTCTTTGACAGCCAGTGTAATATAGAAAGGTAATATAGCGATGATGTCTAGGATCCCCATCGGTGATATCAGGAAGCGACGAAGCGAAGGAGCCGAGTAGATGCGTACTAAATATTCAACTGTAAACCATGACACGCAAAAGGCTTCTATAATGAACCAATAGTCAATTAAGTCGGCCTTGTAAACACGATGACTTGAGGTTGTAACATTCTTAGTCACTGTGATGTTCCTTGTAGACTGTGGACTTATAAGAGGTAAAAAAGCCCGTGACGCCACTTGAATGGTGACGTTTTTCACTGTCGTTACGTATTCCGTTACACTGAATTCCTTTTGAATCTTTAATGGTGGGAGAGTCTCGATGCAGAAAGATACAGTTGACCCGCATATTATGATGATTGACCAAAACGCTAGTATCCTAGCAACGGTCGATGAACGTGGATACTCGAAACAAAGCCATAGTTTTCTCTTGATTGGATTTTCGGGTAGTTGTTCAATATCTTTCTGCTTTTCTGTTTCTTCTTCTATCGACGAATAACTGTCGTATCTTGATTTCTCGATTCCGTAAAATTCCAACTCCTTTTCAAAGGTCTTGTCGCTAATGTCATCGGGCTTCGAAAGTATTCCTCTTGATTGATAGAAGAACAAGATAGCATTGAAGCTGTATTTGTCTCTTTGGAGGTAATACTCGTCCGTAGTTGAGTTATAGTACTCTTTCCTCTTCAACGGCGAACCCAACAACGTGTCTGGATAATTTGAGAGGGTTTCTTCGTAAGTTTCATATCGCATACCGCTGACGTTAAGAATTATTCGCGGGCTCTTGTAGGCCGGAATACGTCGGGAATAAGTGAGTTCCCGATTGGTTATATAATGCTGCTTGCGAAAATGAGATGGCGTGGATACACTAATTCCCTTAAACATGGGTGGCTGATTAGAGTATATATTTATCTTATCGTTCGATTAGTACCAAAGAAATCCTGTTACGTTTGTTCTACGGGTGGAATAACGTAACTGACGGTAATATCGCGTCTTCGACGAAACTAACCTGCAGAGTCAGAGGACACTTGAAAATAGGTTTTTATGGAGTCGCCATACTTGAACAGAATGGGAAGCCATTCCGATGCATCTATAGCGGCGAAGAAGCCATTTCAGTGTATCCTTATTTGTCGAAAGTGACAGCTTGTTGGCATTCAAGGTATTTTTACCCGTTTTCAATGTTCACCTGCAAAGATTACAAAACAGCGTGAATGACACCTTCAATTGAGCACACATTATTAAATATTTAAGCTCATAAAAACATAGTAATTGTTACTACTTCTCCACAGTCAAGATAGTCGAACAGAATATTCTAGAGTTTCAGGACAAAAATCCTTAAGTTTCAATAAGATAAACCACTTAGGTTTAACTTCATTAAATGGAAGTTCGAATTTAAGTTTTGAATTTCAGTCCTCTTCTACAAAAGATTGTGTTTACTTTTCTGCGATAAGAGGCCGGTACATCTGATATAAGACCCGTCCACACGTATCCGGCGGATAGTTGAAAAATGACTTTTTTCTTCAGTTACAGATTGGCCTTCAGTCCATATGTAACCGGTGACAACGCCACTTGAATAAAACGAAACTTTTCGGAAACATATACGTGTGGGCGTGTGAAAACTATCTTAAAATGCTACGTGTAGACGAGATCTCTTATCATTTTATTTATTTATATTTTATACTTTTACCTTATTTTCCTTCTTTTTGAAAATGGAACGTATGAAAAAATTCCGTTTTAAAAGATATCCACGTTATGGACGGGGCCTTAGTCCATCTTATGGAGACAATAAAGATAAGTATTAAAGTCCTAATCCTCGGTTAGAATTTCTTGACCTAAATTCAAATTGTTCTACGTTAATATTGCGTGATAGGCGATAGATTTTTTAGTTGTGGCGCGCGAGCCTTAGTAGCATGCATGTACCTGTCACCTTATTGATTTTTATTGTCTCGTGTTATTAGAAGCGATATAAATTCTGCAACACTGTTATAAGCAGTTATTAGAGATTATAAACACATTTTGTAGTCGTATCTGAAAAGAGTTAAGGAATGAATCTTGACTTATATAGGCCGAAAGAGAGAAAAACGCAAGATAGCGCAATAGAATTGTGTATCAAATATAAACATATCAAGTAAAATATACAATAATGATTTTTTTTTTACCAAAATGAAAACGAATATTGAAATAAACCGTCGAATGATTCTGCTAAAACCAACTTTTCAGGAAAAAAATGTCTATAAAGTTATTTTTCATGCATAAAGAAATCTGAGAGCTATGCCAGATGTATTCTTTTATTCGTGGTTTGATAGTAAGTTCTTGTTCTCTCAAAAGTAAAGAGGCTACGCGTCAAGCATTTAAAGTATTTACCCTAAGTACTCATTGCGTAAAGCTAAAAAGAGCAAACGGAGTCGTTTCTGATGGAGTGGACTAAATGCGGACGTCGCGAAGTCGTTTGTTCGGTTAGCGATCAGTGTTAATTAAGGTAGGGGATTGAAACGCTGTATGTCCGCCTTTTGCTTGTAGACATAGACATATAATGTAGAAATAAATACATCCTACAACAGGAACTGCATTTTCTAATTGTAGCAGAAAAAAATGTGATTTTTCTTTCCTGTTTCTGAAACTGAGCGGAATAATTTAGTCTTAAAATAAGTAAATATTTACCTGTAAAATTTTGGTTTCAATGCTGATTTCCTTTCCGTAGACTACGACCGCAGATATTGGCCTAGCTTACAATACAAATATAATACGGTACTATGCAATCATTGATTACTGTTACAGCCTACCTACAAAGACCGTTTTAAGCTCTGTTTCTGTCCACTTTAAAATGCGAGTTCCAAGGTGCATTAGTTTGGGCTTCTGGAAAGTACTGAGGTTTTCTGGGTTTTTTTCCATTTCTTTTCTTTTTTTGTTTTGTTTTAATTTGTTTTGTTTATCAGATGAGCTTATTTTTTCAACGCTGTGAGAGAAATCTTTCAAATATTCAGTTTTTGGCCACAAATCGTTCTCTTACTTGAAACTGTCACCCGAGGTTGCAGCTATGATAGAGCATGTGATGAAACCGCAGCCAAGACGCGTACTCAATTCATGCATCAAGCGTTACGACGAGAAATACTCTTACGTGCGAATAAAGGATATTCCTTGTAAAAAAGGCTGGTTTTAGATATTCAGTAATTTATCTTGAAAAGAGTAAAAGATTAATATCTTGCCACCTCCTAAAATGTTCATTCGCTAGGTTTTAATTAACTAATGTGAAATCAAGGTGAATGGATATATGGCTGAATCAAAAAGACCTGGAATTCATTTCAAGGTATTCTTTAAAAGCATACCCACCTGTCAATACTCCATCCAGGCAATGTACAAGGGAATTAAAGAGTATCAAGGTCTAGAAAGGGCTAGAAGCTCATCTTCCTGTACCATCTGTTGGGTAGGATCGATATGTTTGTATATGTGTTAGCGGCTCACCGGTGTGAATAAGTCAGTGAACAATGACAGATTTTCGTGGTTGTCCGTTTTCTATGGCATGACGTCATGAGCTATGCAGGTGATTCGAGTCGAGGAATGCGGGCTGGAAATCTTATGATCTTTGGTCAATGTTCGCCAAAACAAACAGAACCTTCCACCTCCTATAATACTCTTTTGCTATATTAAAATAATAAGGTACACGATTTGATGGATAATTTCATCTTTGTATCGATAAGAACGGCAAAAGCCTTTAAATACGAACAGAAAGACTGGAATCAGAACTAAATCTTTAATTATTCACTAGCTATAGAGCTTGCAGGCGGGGATAATATCTCCATGAAAAACAATACAGTCGACTCTCGTTACAGCGGACAGCCTCGGTAATAGGTAGCTTCCGCAATAGAGAAAATCAATTACGTTCATTTTCTTTGTCAATATTTATCTCCAGTCCGTAATAGCGAGTTGTCCGTAATGTCGGGGTTTCCGCAAAGCGAGAGTTAACTGTATATACAACTCTCAAATCAAATACTAGTACAGATCAGACGTACAGACAAGTCGGTAGGGCACATTGATGTGTTCATATCGTATATATATTTATCAGTATATCAGCTGATTCTTATCAATGATACGCGCAAATTACTCGTCCATTGGCTGATGTACCTTGAGGCCAAAATCTTTTCTGAAGAGTTAAAAGCATTGTATGGAACAATTAAAGGCAAAAGTAATGCTGTTATTGTTTATTCACTTATGGAAGACAAAAAGAAAAAAACAAAAAGAAAAAAACAAAAACATGAGAGGCTGATTATGAAATTAATATTATTTGAAAATGTTGGAATAAAGCCGAATATTCGAGATATAAGAGTTAGCGTTATCAAATTATTTTGCCATTAGGAACCAATTTGATTACCTTTTGCAATGGTACATGCAAAGAAACTTCAAGTGTAGATGATGAAATAAAAAGCTCGGATTGTTTCTTCTCTCATTCTTTCTCTTTTACGATTATCATCCTTTCCTCTGCACCATTGCGTCACGTTATTTCAAAATAACTAACAACATCACTTCCTATAAGGTTTTAAGGAAATCAGTCCTTAGTAGATTAAAGTAGGCGAGAGATTTAATGGATATCAAATTAACATGCAATTTATTAATTTACGTCGAAGTTTGACTGTATAAACGTAAGCTAACGTATTCATCATACGATTGGCCATTCAATACGGTTGGCTCTTTAATTTCATTCGTGTCTTACATCAAGTCGATTCGAATACTAATGATATCCTGAAAGTATAATCTGAGAGTAGACGGTACAGATGCATAAACTTTATTTAATTAACTTCCAGAGGTTTTTTGCTAGGCTGGTTAGGTCTTTCTCGTTAGTGTATTTTGCTTTAACAGTGTTTTGATATTGCTATTTTGGAGTTGAGATAAAAACAAGATCGATGAAGAAAAAACACGTTAATCTGATGATGAATTTCACCTGAAGTTCATCATTAATTATCTTCTGCGACAAGTGTTCGCTTCATTTCCTAATATGACATTTTTTTTGTTACGCTCGGCTTTTTGTGTACGCACGCGTAGAACTATGTTTCAAAAAAGGGTGTGAGAACCAAAGGAAATGGGTCATTCCAAGATGGGCTGAAGTGAATTAATAACGACATACATTAATGTAAAAACAAATAATCGAAGTCTTTAAAAATGCAGCTGGTTTCGTTCACTACAAAAAAGGCCCGGACTAAAACAATACAATACAAGACTTCTTTATTCACATTTCCTTTTATGTAAATTTACAGTTTTGATATATATTTAGATCATTGAAAAGAAAGAAAATGCTAATTTGGTCAAATAAATAAAGCTAAAAATAGGTTGTAATGAAAGGAAATGCCTAGAGCCTAAATGAACCATATAGTTTCCTAGTTAGACCCTGGTCATTTTTTTTGTCAGTTTCATGTAGGCACAAACACGACACGCAACCGGCAAAAAACAACGATTACAACATCTGTCAACCCGGTCACGTATTGCATGGTACATAAAATTCATTCAATTCAGTAATATAAAAAAATCTACAAAGCTTTTCGCAGTTGTATCACGACAGAGCTAGGCTCCAAACTAGGTGAAAGCCCAAAGATCGAATTAGAATTTAGGAGTTGATTTTTAAAGAGGGAGGAAAACCGGAGTACCCGGAGAAACCCTCGAAGCACAGGGAGAGAACCACAAACAACTCTACTCGCATACGACATCGAGATCGGCAGGACTCTAACTCGAGCCGCATTATTGAGGGGCGGCGCATTAGCAGCGCACGCCACCGGTGCTTCCCATATAGGTGCAATGTAGGTGCTGCTAAGTTTCTTTGGGAAAGCAAAGACACTAAAGGTCTTTGATTTCTTTTGGAATTTGCTGCCAATAATCAATTCCTAAAGCTGATGTTGTTTTTTACCAATGTTGGTTCTGAAACGTGCTTTGTAGAAGCCACCTTTAGAGGCATATCTCGTGTTATAGGAGTGGAAGTCACTGGCATAGCGAAAGTAGTTGTCAAAGAGGCTTGGGAGCTGTTTACCTATTCTAGCAATTCTTGGATCATGGAGTGACTTATCGAAATAGTACTCATGACAACCAAATAGACTAGTCATTCTTGATGGCGTTAATTAATCATATTTAAAAGTAAATGCTTTTAAAGTTTCAAAAATGAAGATAAGCTAATTAACTCATTATCGCAATTGACTCGTTCACTAAAGGTAAACAGCTTCGACAATTCCATATTGCTAAGTGATTAACAATAGCAAAAGTCAACAATATAAATATGAATCGGATGTTAAAATTAATAGGCGGCAATACTATAGTATATACATATATTTAAAATAGAGGTTTTGCACCATTACGCTGCTTCGTCCCATATTATTGCTTGGGCTGCCTGTGGTTAGATGACAACAATAGAATCCCTTTGCTCTTGGGTTGAATTCTTTCTCATGTAAAACGATTGCATTATTCCTGCCTTCTAACATGGCTGCCGTCACGTGATGGTACAAGACCTCTGCCTGCCTGCTTGTCTTTCTCTATTATGATATATAAAACAACGCGGTGGCCACGTCTTTTGTTCAAAGAGACAAACCTCCCGGAGATCAAAACAAAAGTATACTACTAACATACTACGCATTAAGTCCAAAAGGTTTCTGGAATAATATCGTTATCTATCTGTTTTTCGCCTCCCGTTTTTCTTTCCTACCGTTTCTCCATTCCTCCATATCATCCCTCCCTCATTCCTCTCTCTCTCTCCACTCGCTGAGATCGCTGCCAACGCTTTACATTGCAGTAAGTGAGTCCTTGGCGTAAGACTAAAACTTCTATAGTAAGACAAAGGCTCTGATAAGTTTCATAGATCTGAGTTCTTTCATAGTAGCGCGCGTCCTCATGATCATAAACTCGCGAGACTCGGACAGACCAACAAGACAACTGCAGAAACAACGCATTTATCAAACTTAAAGCAGACCAGACGTCTAAAAAGCCAGACAACCGAGAAACATGGAAACGGCCCCGAGGCAAAGAAGATCCAATTCTGCTTTCGAGTGTCTAATTACGTTGCACAACAGAATAAAAACGATAATCTACAGAAAGATTTTTGATTATCGAGCAGAAAAAAACTTGTACATCAAACTAGTTTTTTACCAATGTAATACTCAGGTTAGGCTGAATTTTTTTTCCTTGAAATGTTTCTTCAAGATCAATTCCAGAGTATTTTTTTTGTGTCGCGACTTGCTGTGCATAATTTAAATTTCTATGTGTGAGGCGGAGAAGAATGAATTACTATCAAGATAAGTAATAATAGTAATACGGTTAAATTTTCTTTGCATGAAGTAAAAAAAAGTTATTCTAAAATCCCAAATATTATTATAAGGTTATTTGGCATGAACAGGAATTGCCAAATAACTATATTGGTTAAACCTTCACATGACTAGCAAACGTTTAACATTATATATATATATGTTATGATTCTCGCGAAACTTTTTGGCTTACCTTGAATCGGCCGTTTTGGAACTGAAGACAGAATTAATGGCTAGAATACAGATATCGTGACCACTGATGTTTCGCGGCCAGAAATTACCGCCATCAGAAATTTCTCTAGAGTTTAGAGTACAAACCGGTAGATGTTTAAAGAAGATTACTTGACCGGAGATATGTCAAACGTTAATATAGCACTTACAATAGTGTCCGTTAGTTTAAGAGCTTATATGAGAAAACCAGGTGTTTGAGAGACGTCTATTGTTTAACGTAAATCAGTCAAGTCATTAGCTTAAGTGAATCGAAAACTAGATCTCCATGAGCAACGATCGCCTAGAACTTGATTGATGCATATTCCGTTTGAATACATTTAAAATAAAGACACTGGTATCGTGGGCTAAAATTCTACTTAAACACAGCGCCTTTTTTTAAAATGATTAACACAGCTCTTTTATTGCAATTGATTTTATCTAGTTTGTGTGCGTGAGTGTGTGTGTGTGTGTGTGATATAAAGTTCTATTTATTCGCTTGCATTTGTGTGAGCGATATGGCATGTCCGATCACTTAGCGGAGAAATACGATTGAATATCGATTGGCGTGTACCTTATCTGTGTTCAGTATCAGCAACATTTATTACAATCAAGATTGTGCTTGTTTTTAAGTATAAAACGTAACCACGATAGAAATCTTAGTGTTTATTATTTTTCTAGTTAAAAAACAAAGTTATGCTCTACGTATGATTAACTTCTAGGTACTTGAGTTCAACTCATTAATGTTTTAGTCTAAACTGTTTGAACGCCCTCTACGAATAAACGGGAAACGACGGCCTTTGATAGTCACTGATATTAAGTGAACCTTACCTGTCGTTTGAATATAGGCCTTAATATTAAACATAGATAGACATAATTATGATAGAAATTACAAGATCTTTGCCATTAGAGTTAATGTGGTTAGATGCCGTGAAATATGGTGTCAGCGGTGAGCTAGCGAAAAGTACTTCGACATAGAGCAGTTTTCACATGACTGTAAAAAGCTTAGTACCGTACAAGCGTGCCGCGCAATGTGATTGGTCTGGCAGTGCCGTGACCGTGAATATTTGCGCCGTGTTTAGTGTGTTTTCCAGATATCTGATTGGATGGAGAGTAAATTTCGAGCAATGTGATTGGTCTGGCTATCCCTTGCCGTGCCACGGCCGTCTTGGTGCCGTAAGCTTTTTACAGTCATATGAAAACTACTCTATTTGCGTGTTTCAACAAGTACGTAATGCACTTTTACGAGGTAAATTGCAGTCTCATTAATTGTCACGAGTCATTTATTCAGATATATTTATTAGACAGGTTTATGGGCTTCTAGGGGAAGTAGTAAAATTATACACTAATCTATTGACTATTTTTAACTCTAACACTAACTCTACGAATTGACAATTAGACCTCTCGGCATTGTGATTTACGAGCCAACTAATTGTTTCAGTATAAACCTACAAATTAGTCGAATAAATGGTTACAAACAGTTGCGAGTTGCTGCAAGTGGTTTATCACTGATGATAAACCTCTAGTAGCTGGGCCAATCAGAGCGCTAGATTGTTGATAAACGGATTCTGTAGCATTTATCAGAAACCACCGTGTTTATATCAGAGGACAGAGACATGCTCGCGCAAATTTGTTCAAAAATATTTACAAAAGCAATATGAAACGGCAGCTTTTGTCTAAATGATGTTATAAACACTCGGCGGGGAGCTGTAGTGCGGACTCGAAAAGCAAAAGAAACACTGGGCTATAGCCGATATTTGGGCTATATATATTCGCTTAATTGATTGGAAAGAAAAGAAAGAAAGGTTGTAATATGCATTTATACAAATTATATATAATGAGATGCAAGATATCAAAAGAGATGCAAAACATGGTCAAATACGATTGCTTAACAGCGGAGCTCCATACTTAAGAAAAAATGGTAAACCATCGAGTTGATTTTTCATGGCTTGGCTGACGTCACTTCCGTCCGTCCGTCCGTCCGTGTACACAACACAGGAATCCCGCTTGATGTCAAAGCAAAACTACTCACAAATGCGGCTCTCAAATGCACAGGAAAAATCGCTTTAAGGTTCTGACACACGGTGCAACATTGCATGCAACATTGCATGCAACATTGCACGCAGCAGGAATATTGCAGCGTGTGTCCACCCCAAACTTGTTGCACGCAACTTTGCTTGCAACAAATCTGAAGTTGAATCGCGCTCTACTCTTGCAACATTGCGCGCAACAAATTCCATCATGTGAACATGGCTGCAACATTACATGCAACGTTTTAAAATTTCAAGCCAATCAGCTTGCACCAAATTTATAACTGCTGACCAAATATCTTAACATAGCAGGCTGACACAAGTGATGTTGCGTGATTTTATTGCATTGTGTGTCACCCCGATTCAAATTTGTTGCTTGCAATGTTGCGTGCAATGTTGCATTGCGTTTCAGTACCTTTAGGACAAGTTATAGACCAAAAACAATTTTAAAAAACTTTCATGTAGTCAAAGATGGATCAAGAAGTGTTCTTCAAGAATTCAGGTGTGTGTTTTTTAGCAAACAATCGAATTTTTTTTTTTTTTTTTTGACAAGCATTTTTCTCGACGAATCGACAAATCAAAGACTTTCTCTCAAATTTTTTTTGTATTTCTATAGATACGCTAAATTTATTTTAATGCTGGAGGAAATATAACACGGAGAGCATATTACGAAAAAAGTATTCGTCCTTTATTTAGCTTTGTAAATCTTTAACAATTCGGTTGTTTTTTTAAACCAACTATCGTATGTTTTTCGTTCAAGAAAAATACAGCTTTGTTCGCCTCCTATCGAGGGGTCCCATCGGCAAAACAAAGAAGACTTTCATTCAATAATTTTATATCTTTCTACAGATAATTTATTTGATTATTGAATGAAGCATAAATTTACACCAAATATTCAACTGTTTACTAAGCTGTTCGAGCAAGTATGATGTTGAGAGGGTGTGTTGTTGAGAGATGCTATTGTATAGACCTATAGACTTTCACTTTAAAAAGCTAGAAAATATTCAAAAACATTTACAACGCCAATTTACTGATAAAGAAATTAGTCATTTTGTATTTTGCATTGCCTTTTGCATTATTTTCTATTTTGTCGCAGTTCTTGTCAAGTTTTTCTGAATCATGTAAACTTCGTCTCGTTCTGTAAAAGACGTAATTAAGTAAGTTTATTTTCTGCTCACCTTAACCAGTTTTCAAGTCTGTTTTTTAGTCTTGATTTGTCCTAAATCTCCAGATTTTCGATTTCACAGAAAGACATCCGAGGTAAATTCACTAAACCTGATATTGCGTTGGATTATCTGTAGTTATCTTTCGTTTTTTTAGGTAAAAGAGATTCAAAGCCTTAAACTGTCGGCCTTGGAAACTTTGTCGAAGAATCTTCCAAGAACAAAACTAGCCCCTGGGGGTGGTGGTGAGTTGTGTACAAAATTCCTAAGTGGGAGAGTATACTCACGCAAAGAAAAACAAAAAACAACAATGTAGTGCATTTCGATTCGATTTCACTGCATGGTTTTTAAAAATTATCTTTATCTCGGATAAAAAATAATTGAAGATTTTTCCCCCGATCTTATTTTTACCTTTCAGTTTCATTCAAATTGTTCTCCCTGTGACTTCCGTATCGGGAGCTCCGCTTTAAGGCGGTGCCTAAATATATATTATTTACATATATAATGCATGGGTCCTTGTTATCAATTAATACTCGTAATAACAACTGAACATACAATTATAAGAGAAAAAGAATAGATCATAGGCACCGTTTGATGCTATTTTTGGAGGCACATCTGCCAGCAAATTTGTATCGTTTGTTTTTCTGCACGCACATACTGCGCACGCTATAGCTATACTCTCTTTTTTCTGTTGTGAAAAATAATGACGATAAAGGGTATTGTTATCATCTATGGAAAAACACAAGAAAACATGAGCAAACAGCGTTGGGCGCGCACAGTATGCGCATGCAGTAAAACTATTCTAAAAATAATATCTGATGATTTTAAAATAGCATCAAAGCGTGCCCATGATGGGACGCAGGAGTTCCTCCTCTCAGTAATTCATGTTCGTTATCTTCTTTTGATAACAAAATGGACTAATGCGCACGTAGAATTCACGGTTTATAGAGATATGTTTTGAGAACTCTGTCAAAGGCATAACCAAGTTCTTCACTGAATGCGGTTTTCGAGCACACATTTAAACCACAACCTCATACATAAATTCAAATTTTTTCGTTCAAATAATTTTCAAATAAATGAGGTATCCTGTTGTGTATGCAATCTTAAAGAGGTCGATATATCAGTCTTCACTGAAACAGGACGACGCGAAGCAGGGTGTCAATTAAGTTGTCCCTTTTTGTAAGTATTCGAAAACATTGTATTTGCAGTAGTTAATCCTGACCACAAGATCCAAACTCGCCGTGCTTACATAAAAAAGCTTTAGAATTTTCGAACATTCATTAGAATTAGAGAAAAAGAATAATAATCAAAAATGCTTTACAATTATTAGGTTGCACGTTATTTCATCGCGGACTTTCGGGGCAGTGTTGGTGCCTTTTAACAAACGTTTCTTATTAGCATCCATTGTTAACTGCACCACAATGGCCGCCCTACTTTTATCTCTTAAGACTACTCTTGGGAAAGCTTGCAACTCAATTGGTAGATAAATAAAATAATACTTGGTGAACAGCCAGGGAAACGTTGAAACGAGAAGAAAAACCTTGATGTTTAATTTGTCTATTAGTAGTTTTCGTGATTCCCCCCCCCCCCCCCCCCCAAAAAATTTAAACCGCAATATCTCGGTTGCCTTACTATCACTTTCAATGTCGTCACCCTGCTAATGAGTCGATGCATTATTTAAACCAATGTTTTTGTTTTGTTTATAGACATCATGTGGAAGAGGGTCTGGTACTGTCCGAGTTGTCAGCTGAAATTTCGCTTATTTATCAGTTTTCAGCTAAGTTTCAGGCTTTTGTGAGTTGGTATGCGCTGTTAAGTTTTTGGTGGCATTTGTCAGTTCTCAGTAATAGAAACCCCATCCAGACCTTCCATTTAATTAAGGGGCCACTGGGCTTAGTAGTTAAATGACAATTGGCCAAAAAATAGTAGTTAACTGACAAATAATCTAAAATGAGTTGTTAACTGACAATCGGGTGCCCCCATCCACATCCTATTTATGTGGACATTAATAACTGCTTTCTTGCTAGCCATCTGAGACTTCTGAAACTCTTCTCTCTCAGTCACGATTACTTATTGAAGAATAAATAAATATAAATAAATAAAAAGAATTTATCAGTGGCATTTCCACAGAGTGGCTCTTCATCCACTGTAACTCCAATTGGAAATTTAGAAGTTGATTTTTGCGAAGGGAGGAAAACCGGAGAACCCGGAAAACCCTCGAAGCACAGGAGAGAACCAACAAGCAACTCTACTCACATACGACACCGAGCTCAGCGAGACTCGAAGCCGGGTCGCATTGGTGAGAGGCGAGCACTCTCACCGCTACGCCACCCGTGCTTCAAAACGAATAGCAGATGTTAAAGTTTATCGAACCACAGCAGCGGGATGGATCTAGATAATCAGAACAAAATAACACTTCAATAAAAAACTTTGAACACTTTGTCTCAAAATGAAAGAGCATTGATTTTTAACTCTTGTTTAGTAATTATCCGTTCGGCCAAGTTCATTGGAATTTTCTCTTAGAAAAACGTTAACACACTATCTGTTGTACAAATATTTTAAATACAATGAACTAAGAAGGCTTTTCAAACAATAATAATTCAGCTTATCTATAATGCGTGTATAGACAATCCCTGGCAAATGTATGTTTTGTGCAGGTGGTAGTTTGAAACAAAACATGTATTCTATTGTAAAAGAATTCAACAACATTTCCATTATTTTAAAGCTTGCTGAATCAGTTTTTCTTTATTTCCCTAAAGTAATATTGGAACTTTTTTACTTTTCTAGGCTTTAAAACATTTTTTGCTTTTAAAATGAGTTTGTCTGGTTCAGTTGTGAGGCTGGAAATGTTTTATGTGGTCTCATCATATCTTTTAAAAATGAATGGTTTCTAGAATAATTTATAATCATTGCTTATGAAAGTGGCTACGGTTTGATCGCCTAAAAACAATCTTTCCTATGACTGAGCTCGCTGTATAGTTAAAAAGAAACTCTAGATCTGGAAAGTATTTGGGATGTTTTTGTATCATGATTATCAGTGATTTATTTTATTTTATTTTATTTTATTTTATTTTATTTTATTTTATTTTATTTTATTTTATTTTATTTTATTTTATTTTATTTTATTTTATTTTATTTTATTTTATTTTATTTTATTTTATTTTATTTTATTTTATTTTATTTTATTTATACATCTTTACCACTCGGAGGTGGACGGAAATAGCATTAAAGTCCAAAACCCAATTACGAAGCAATCAAATTAGAATTTGCTGGGAGTTGAAGGGAGGAAACGAAAAAAAAAGTTCGGAAAATAGAAATTCATGCAGTTAATATAAAATAAAAATGTATCGTGAAAGTAGTTTCAAACAAGTTAACATTTCTTGAGCAAGTCACAAGCACAAAACACTTTTAAAATTTAAAATATTCTTTATATCATATAACGTTGTAAATATGGCTGTAATGTTGGAGATAAAAATATCATAACGATGACGTGGAATACATCCTACCCACCAAGGATAACTGCTTTCTCCAGAACATTAACAAACTCTTTGCTTGCCCGCCTTAATATTCACAACCAATCCAACCACTGATACACTAAACAAGCTGGGATTATACTACAGCTGGGATTAGCTTTACTCGTTTAATTTTCGATAACGCTTACAGCTAGATTGATGCCGCCTATCAAAACCTTGTCAACCGGTTTTGCATTGATATGTTAATCTAAAATTATAGGTTCTCCTTATTGGTTGCAGTGTTCAATAATATTATTATAATTATTCTTAGATAAAAGAATTGGTAATAAGGGAGCTCTTAATCAACCGAAAGCCTCGAACCTGTCAAGAGTAAATTAGGTTTATTGTAAAAAATATTGCGAATGACTGGAAAATCTTCAAATTGCGCCCTGGAAGCTGACTTTGAGCTTCCCCCTTAATCGATAGCATCGAACAACTTCTTAACAAATTTGCTTCGGGTGAAATAGATAGCAGGCCTAGTGAAAATAACGAGATCTTGATTTAAGCATGTTATTGTCTAATTCAGCGTTACCACAGTAGTTAAATTGGATTAATGAGGTAACTGAAACCACGAGCTATTTGTTCGTGGGTAACGGGTCTACACTTAAGGAATCAATGCGGTATTTTCTATGAATAGTCTATCAGCTAAAAAAGAATTTATGAGTTAACTAACTCCCAAAGAAAATGAAAACCTATAGCGCTATTTGAAAAATATATATATATCTTCTAAAACGACTCTGATAATTCCGGGAACTTTAAATCCCAGAAATGTAAATCAGTATTTTACAAGACGGAAAGCTTAGAAAATACGGTGTTGAGTTGGTAAATTATTTATTGTAAGGCAGTCTGGAGATCATGCATTTCTTTCCGCAAATATCAATTAGACATTGACGAAAACAAATATATGCAAACACTGAAACACGACTATGAAAATATTTTGTGTCCAAGGATCAATGTGGTTTTGATCAAAGCTTCTGAAGAATTGAGGTAAGCCCTCAAGAGAGTTTCACTCCAATCATTCTTAGTTATTACGTACTTTGTAAGGCAATCCCGAGCTTATAATTTGGTACGGATGAAGCTCTCCTCTGGCAAAATATGTTTACATTCTGGTGCCCGTGATTGGTAGATTTGAAAATACAGATGAGGCATCGGGATTTAAATCGATGTCCACGAAACGATTGACAAGGCAGTGAGGCAATGACTGAAAAAGCACTTGAAGATCGTCTTTGTCTGTCAGGACACTCATCGAAGAGTTTTAGACCCCGAAAAACTTAAAATCAGCGTCGATGTTTTGGTAACAATATGATGATTATATCTTTTTGAAATATGGACCAGAAATTTGGCGAGCCTTTGGCCTGCATAAACAAACAGAGGTGTTCGGAGCGTGTGGTATTAAATGTGCGAGGTAGTCGTTTTGAAACTTTTGAAAAGACACTGCAAGAGTTTCCAGAAACTCTTTTGGGCGACACAGAACGACGAATGGCATATTACAATCCCATCAATGGGGAATATTGTTTTGACAGAGATATACTTTCATTTGATGCTATTCTATTCTACTACCAGAGCAAAGGAATCCTTTCAAAATCCGACTGGGTAACAGAAAAAGTCTTCGAAGAAGAGCTCAAGTTTTATGACATCAAATCTCCAGCAGACGCCACTAAAACAATTCGGGACAAGATTCAAGTGCTACCAAATAACCAATGGCAAAGGACTGTCTGGCTCTTGCTAGAGGATCCAGATTCTTCCAGACAAGCCAAGTGGCTTTCGATTTTTTCGATTCTGGTAATTGTCTTCTCAATCGTAGCATTCTGTGCAGAGACAATCGACGTAGATGCCTACACTGAGCGCATTGTAAATAGCACAACAAATGATCGTAAACCAGCTGTGGCTGTTCGCCCGAGAACATGGTTTTGGATCGACACGTTCATTACAACCTGGTTTTGCCTCGAGTACGTTGCTCGTCTTTTTTCCTGCCCTCTCAAATTAAAATTCATCCTGTCTACTCTAGGTGTTATCGACGTACTTTCTATTCTACCTTACTTTATTTCTCTTTATTTAACAAACTATAAGCACGGTTTTACTCTGGCAGTGTTAAGAGTCTTCCGTCTTCTGCGAGTTTCTCGACTTCTTAAGCTGACACGTTACATTGCAGCACTAAGAATTTTGGGTTACGCCATTCGATTATGTCACCACCAACTCTTCTCCCTTGCGATATTGTTGGCCATTACTGCCATCATGTTTTCTTCTATTATGTACAATATAGAAAGCGAAGTGAACCCTCAATACTCCAGCATCTTTGAATCCCTATGGTGGTGTATCATCACTATGACGACCGTGGGATATGGAGATATTTATCCAGTGACAACTCTAGGGAAAATAGTTGGCGCTGTCTGTGCTGTTTTTGGTGTCGTATTGATGCTCTGCTTGCCAACGCCTCTTTTCATATTGAATTTTAACAAGATTTATTGTCAGGTTTTGGGGATTGAGTTGAAAGATAAAGGGCTTACAGGAATTAAGCGCAAAAACTACAATTCCGTTAAGTTTTCTAGATCCAGAACACTTCTTATCGGCTCGAGGGAATCGACCTCTGGGTTAGTTTTATGACGACAGCACACTGCAGAATCCTATCTATGTTTATTCCTGTTACACCTCCTATCTTCCTTGTCTTTACGTTCGGCAATACAAATCGAGGGGAAAACATTTTTTTAGATGATGCTGAAATTAAACGCTTCTTGTCAGCTATAGGGAATCGACCTCTGGGCTAGTTTTACGACGACAGCAAACTGCAGAAACCTATCTACTCCATTCCTGTTACACCTACTATTTTCCTCTACTATAGGTTCGGTAATACGAATCTAGGGTGAGCGTGAAATCTGTTCTAGAAAAGATTCTTGTCAGCTCGATGACTTGATGCTGCTGGATATATCTCATTCCGTGTCTTTATGTATCAGGAAAATGGGCGTTTATTAGTTCTCTGAACTGGACATTCCTTGAGAAAAGTAGGGAGTACGCATCATATGGTTCCTGCAAAAATGGGAAGAAGCCATACAGGGTGGCGTGCATGACCCTACTTATGCTTGGCCCACGCGTAGTTGTCTTGTAATCAATGGAGGATAGGAGGAATAATTTTGGATTTTCATAAATCCTGAAAGTCCTTATTTTATAATGGTGCCTCATCAAAAAGTTGATTGAGAAAAAAATGTGACCGATGACCGATTTTTGATCGATGCATATGTTGGTTCTGATTACTATTACAATAGTTTCTACAATAGACATGCACTTTATAAGAACGATATTCTTTGTTTGAGTTGTATCAATATTCATGTGTCATGGTCTCATCGTACGGCGCAACCGTTAATCATGAAATGATGCTCTTGGAAATAACACTTGATCTGAATTAGGAAAACATTACGCCCAGTCTAAAAGAATAATTGGAAAGCATTTTTAGACAAATAGTCATGGAGACTATAATCCAGAATATAGAAATATTTTACTTTAACTGCAGGTCAGTTCATATTATAGTTCCAGAATAACATTCGGCACTCGGGTAGCTTTAGAGTTTGGAAAACAATTAGAAATTAACTTAAAATGAAGACATCAAAATGGCTAAAGTACAAATGCAAGTTGACCAAAACTATTCAAGGCAACTGGAAAAGTGCGTTCCATCGAGAACTTTCAATCCATTACCAAGTGTAATGCGAATCTCTGGATGGATCAACTATGAAGCAAAAATGATGTATTGCCTACCGCCTGAACTTTACTATTTCCCCGTCTAAATTGGTGAATAGTATGTGTTAGATATGGAAATGTGAGCTAGTTATCAACCTAGGTTTTATCGCTGAATCAACTAGCCTATAAATTTTAGCCAACCAATGAGTAACGGATGCAAAACTTACTCACTGATTTTTTCGTTAGCACATGCCGTCACAGCTGCCATTTTGAAAGAATTTCACAAAATATTTTTCAATGAACTCCTTTGTTATATCTTCCACTGAACATGGCCGCAATATCTTCGATTATTTTACTCCTTTGGAAATTATTGCAAACCAAGAATTGCACGATAGAGCTAGAAAGCAGCTATAAACAGCTATAAATAAAATACACTTTCATCAAAAATAATAATAATAATGATATTAAAAGTACAATGACAGCGATACAAGATATGCCAATACTATCCTTATTGATATCGATATTCCGTGATATATTTCTTTAGTCTATTTTTAATTCGTAAGGAGTACGAATATCTAATAAAAAGCAATATTTCTTGACATGAATTATTTCGTCCCTACCAGCTTAGAAAAAGTCGAAAAACATTTCCATCAGTTGCCTTTCGTGGCGAGACAGTTATGAGGGTCCTGAAGTGGGTGTTCTAATCCCATTGCCCAGCCACCGTTTTAACCACATCCCATAGTCCTCAGTCCATGTTTCGCTCAAATCTCAATCCCATTCCCATTCCCTTTTTTTTGTAAATCCCATTCTCAGTGCATGAAATTTTATTTTCGCAGCCTAAATGACAAGGCGAATCCCAGTTCCCATTTTACCCCATCAGGACCCTCAGTTAAGTAGTGAGTAGTATTGTATGTTATGTATTAAGTATTGCATCAAACATGGTCCAGACCTTGCCAATCGTGCATCGTGATATATTCACATCGCAGTAACTAAGCTATATGGGATTAACATTAAGTTTAATCGGTTTAGTCGCTGACTACCCGACCACAGACCATGCGGCAAGTGGTACTGGGTTACCGCGATGCTACAAGTAGCAGAATCTATTGATCCTGATTTAAGAGAAAATTATGGAAATGGTGTAACGTTTTACCCTGAACAACCTTCATTCTTAGCTTTGATGATGAACCTTTTCGACCCAACAGCACCTTTTAATTTGATGTAGACCCCACGCGCACCGTTTTAAATTCCTGATATATACTCACAAAAGATATTAGACCTTGACATTTTTGAAGTGATATTTTTTTAATAATAGGACGTTTGCTTGATGGCTTCATTTGACTCCCACTACCATAAAGCTAATTTTCTTTCTTATATAAATTTATATTCCCTAATGAGAACAGTAAGACAATTGGTGTTAATTAACTAAACAAAAGAAAGTGCGCAAGAGAGTCTGGTAGTAGAGGTCAATGACGCCATCATACAAACGTCCTATTTTTGAATCGAGCAGTGCGCGAATATTGCAAACCACGAGCATAGAACAAGAGCACGAACAGAGCATAAAATGGTGAACCAAAATGGACATATCATGAGTCGACCACGGATGATCATACTTGTGTTTGTAATGTTTATACATGTTATAACAAGAAGAAGCCAAACATAGTGGAAAATGAATTACATAATCCACCCACTTACCTTGCGGTCAGACATATATTCAACATTTAAAGCTGCCTACTGAGATAGCAAGTCGAATAAATTACTAATGGGTCCTAAACATTATCTTTTTTTTTAACAGCTTTATTGGGAAACTAATATTACAATTTGTTGAATAGAAAAAAACTAATAGTTACTCAGAAAGGAAAGTTACGAACGGGACACGAGACCCATGCAAGGTGACTATCTCTTTATACGAGACTGGGCATGATGAAAATGCACTAAAAGAAATCAAATTGTTTTCTTGATGGAATTTGAGGCAATTCCTTTGTTTTTCCATGTTAGCCCTCACGATCATAATAATTTTGAGAAAGATATATTATTCATCCACACCGCGTTCATTGTTTTACCTCCCTAGTTGCTACGTCGAGAAAGCTAAAATGAGTTTTTAATGTACAGCATGGAACAGACAGAACCGAGTGCTGAAAATTGTAAATGTCTGTTTTATGATCAACGCATTTTAAAAACATCTTATGAATTCGAGTTTGTTAATTGGTTGGACGCTCATTCTGTATTCTATAGTAAGATTCATGGCTGGGGATGGAATTCCACGTATTTCACGAGAAAACCGATATCGCATGGATAGTCCCCTTCACAGTTCCCTGAGCTATCTTGAAAGGTAGCCCTGCCTTTGCATCGAATGAATAAATGTCCAAGGTGTTAAAAAGGTCTTTATCATTGCAAGCTCACCGTTCGTCTCACTTCGACGCAAAGACACGGCTACCTTTCAAGATGGCGCAGTGAACTGTGAAGGGGATTATTGCGAATTGCCCTACATTTTCATCTAATTTTCGGAAACATCTTCTATATTTTTGTATTTAGTTCTTGGTATGTTTCTTTTTAAGTAGTTTTTGCGTTTATTTGGTGTTTTGGATGGAAAATAATCAACAAACATAAATATTTCTGCCAACTTTGACATGGGTTCTCTAATTTTTCATGCAATTCCACGTGAAATACCTCGCCCGCTTGTACGTATAAATAGTCAATCAGTGTGCGCATTAAAATGTGAGCTATGGGATTCCATTGGGAAAACTACCCATTGTTTAGGTGGACACTTAAACATAGCCGGGATCGGTCTATAGAATCGAATCACCTACTATTCGCATCAGTCCCTTGTTGAGTGAGTATAACAATCGAGCGGGTAATTTATTCGGCCCACTTCAACGGAACTAGCGTTACTAGCACGTCTCTCTTGCGAAGTCTTCGTTAAGCATCATGTTGGATAATCATGTACCAAACCTACAGGCCGAGGCAGCAGCCCAGACGGTATTAATTCCACATCCTGACCACCCTGCTCAGTTGTAGGTAATTTGTCTTTATTTTTTGTGTACAGTTATTTTTCTAGTGTGAACAAACTAAGTGTAAAAAGTAAAACAAGTTTTGACCTTGGCATCATCCTGCTCTCCGCCCGGGTCTTATGTTCCATGCTCGCCCCTCTCTGTCCTTGCGTAATTCTCGCTTTTGCTTCGTTGTTCTTATATTCTTCTTCTTTCGATTTTTCTTGTTTACTATGTTTTCCTATTTTCTTAGTTTATTATAATTATGTGCCTTTTTCTTTGCATGTAATTTTCGTGGCGTCTTATACATGCTGCATTCCTTCCCTTTTTCGTGGTTCGTTTTAAATGTCCGTTTGGACATTTGCATGCATGATGGCGACAAATGGTGCTAATTAACTGAACAAAAGAACGTATATGTCCCACTTGGTATAGAGTGATTTTCATAAATCCGTGAAGCGTATATCATTTGTTAGTGTGTAATAGTGAAATGACAACAAAAGAACAATGGAATAGCGCAGCGCACTGATTCTAAAAATAGCTTAAAGATTCCATCAAACATTGCATTCTGTTTAACCGCTACGAGGATTATACGAACCGATTTTATTATTTTTACTTAAAGTTACAATAATAACCCATGTAAACTAAACTCAACTGCGATCGGCTGTGAAAATTATCTGCTGAAAGTAAACTTGTAAGTTTGTTTGTCCGAATTTCGCCTTTGTCTTCGCTTTTATGACGTCACGGTTGCGCTGCGCTATTAGTTTCTACTATACCAAGACCGAAGTGCATCGTGGGTCATAGTGAAATTGTCTAAAGTAGGATTAATGATAATCATTTATTCTATTTTTAGTGTATTCCATCTGAAACAATATACTAACTACATGTAGAGAGATGATTGCTGTATATTTACTTTTTATTTCAAATCAACGAGAGCCACAATGCCCATTGGTCTTGGAATGCACTATTCAGTACGGCAGTATTCAGTATTCAACCTTTTTTGCAATAGCTGTATCTGACACACTTGGCATTAATCGTCACATGATAAACACCTGCGATAAGGATAATGCGCATTAACAAACTCTTCTAAATATCTTCATTCAGACAGATTTAAGTAACTTCGGATACCAAAATCCTTAATTTTATTTCAAGTAATGTACTTGGCAATATTGATAATGGACATGCTACACGTTTGTGTGATAAAACAATGGGAAGATGTTGCGAACATTGCGTGGTAGACAGATGTTGAGCCTTAAAACGAATTTTTGAAGTTTATAACACACAAAAAAATTGTTTGAATAATGTGTAGTTTGATATCAATAAAAATTATATCAAAATAAAATTTGTTTCAAAAACGTATTTCTCGAAGTATTTGAGGAAATTAAGCAGAATTTGAGACGTCATTTTGTTGACATGTAATCTAGATTCGGTAGTAATGCACAGAATATGAAATGTAGTTTATATAAAATGATAAGGAAAGGTGTATTCTAGTTAAAGGCATTGAGTCAAGAGTCTGTGATGCTTTTGTTACATATGCTACTTGATTCTTGCTTTATGCAAGCTTTACTCTCTGGAATATATTGAACACAAATTAAAAGAAATAACTGATCCTCTGAAGCGGTTTTACGTTCTCTCGTTTACCTAGTTAACTGACTCAGTCGTCACGTTTGTTTTTGTTTTTGTTTTTTCTCATTTCTTTCCTTCCTTCCTTCCTTCCTTCCTTCCTTCCTTCCTTCCTTCCTTCCTTCCTTCCTTCCTTCCTTCCTTCCTTAAATTATATTCCAAACAAAGCGGCATCATGAGACATATTTCAGTTACTCATTTGATTAATATTCTATGTGTAGTACGATCAAATAAATATTTCCATCTTACATTTTTTCATGTTTATATATTTGAATGTTTAACTTTATGACATCAGTAATTTCGCTATCTAATACAAAATTTGTGTATATCATATCAACAATGTTTTATCGCAGAATTAATGTGAAGGCTATATTTTTTTCATTCCCATGTTGATACTTCAATCTTTATCCTTCCTTTCTGTTTATTAGGGCTTTTTCTTTTTCGCAGCCATCTTTCGTACAGTTTGCTAAAGTCTGTCACGAATGAAGGTATGGGCAAAATAAACAATAGAATAATGCCTGTTAGTGCACAACACGTACCAACAAGCTTTCCAGCAAAGCTCTTAGGAACTATATCCCCGTATCCTACAGTAGACATTGTAACGATCGCCCACCAGAAGGTATGTGGGATGCTTTCAAAATTCGAAACTTCCTCGTATCCTTCAATATAGTACATCAAGCCTGAATAAAAGACAATGGCCATGACGATACAGCATATCAAAGATACCATTTTGGCACGGCTTTGATACAATGCACGACCCAAAATTTTCAGCCCACTACTATGACGAGATAGTTTAAGCAGACGCACGACTCGGAAAAGACGTATGCCACGAATAACGTTGAATGATTTAATGTTATAAAATTTACCCGCCTCGGCTATGTGGGAAATGTAGTATGGAGCAATGGCACAAAAATCCACCATGGACAGAAATGATCTGATGAATCTTAGTCTGTCAGGAGACGAAAACACCCGAGCGATGTATTCTGCAGTAAAGAACACCACAAAAACTGTATCTGCGTAGAACCAGAACTTCCGATACCGCTGATCAGGCTTTTTGTCGTCATCGAAACTTGAAGACACCTGTATGGTTTCTTTAGTTCTGTTGTTTGTTTTATTCAAACTGTTGTTACTTTGCTCATCATTTGACGGGCTTTCTGAACCGTTAGAATCATTTTCTATTGGCAGTTTTTGCAATGCTGGTACGGTTTCTAAGCAAAATGCTACCACAGAAAGCAAAATAATGAACATTGTAATTCGTGCAAACGCTTTCCCATAACGGCAACTTGCTGGGTTTTTTTCAAAAATATTCCACATTTTTCTCCTCAGATTCACGAAATTCCCTGTAAAATTTTCTTCCTGTACAGAGCTCAGACTTTCAGCCAGTTCTTCTGTTTCTTCCAATAACCCAAAAAATTTAACCTCATCTGCAAACAAATCTTCATCAACTGAAGATGGTCTGGCTAATATGCTTCCACCTGATTGGTAGAAAAAAAGAATTGCATCAAAGGAGTTTGGGTCTCTATTAAAACAAAGTTCCTCGTTTAAAGAATCGTAAAATCGGCAGCGTCCTCCGTACGAACCTAGAAGTGTGTCAGGGAATTGTTCAAGAGTAGACTTAAAGGTTTCGTACTTCTTCCCTCTTACGTTGATTCGTATTTTTGTTCTTGTAGACACATCAGAAGGTTCCGATTCACTTTTCTTACGCTCGACCCGAGTAGGCAACACCTGACAAATCGATCCTGCGCGTGCGCGGTAAGCGTGCACAGAAAGACTTTGCCGTCGTTTGATCGCTTGGTCTACGTGGTCCAGACCTCCATAAGTGCCGAAAGAAGTTTCGTTAACGCTTGCAGTTGAAGCCCAACTACCGCGACGCCCGTGAATATCATCCGAGAAAACAGTGTTAAATGGTGCAAGTCCAGCGCTAACATTCATGGCAGGAATCAGGCTTTTATAACTGATACGATCTGACCAAGAAAATAACCTGTTCAACTTGCTTTTTGCGTTTTCCCTAACGCCTTTCTTTCTTCTGATTTGTTTGGGGGAATTCCTTGTTACTTGGTAATAAATTCGTAGATAAAATCCTGATCAGCGTCTTGACTTTTCTCAGTGCTAAGGAGCTCGTCAAGTATCTTCTCAGACTGTTTTATGCTCTACTCGTCTGAAGCTCTTAGTTTAGCGATACTTCTGTTAAAGTATCATTAATATCATTAATAACTAAAACCAATCTGAATTCTCTCGAATTAAATTCATCGTTTATACCCGAAGGCGATTCTGGATTCTTCTGAAACTTCACGATTTCAGTTCATTTTCCTCTTTTCTCTGATTAGTATCACAGCGTAGGAATAAAACACAACGCTGGTAATGAGAATAACCAAATGCACCTTTCTTGTCTATATCGCAGTATCATCACCTCTGTCAAGACTATTTGTCGTTGGTTGTGGCGATAATCGAAAAGGCAAAGAGTTAATTCAACTGAAAATAATCATATCGTAAGGGCCTCGGTTGGTTCTCTTCTTCTTGCAACCCGAGGGCATGCATTTCCTTAATGCATTTCCACATTTAATTCTCTGATCTCCCAGCAGCTCGATGATAACCAAAAACTAATCTTGGCTTGTAATCAACGTATAAAAGGTGTTTGGAATCCGAGAACACATACAGTTCTGAGCGAATTTGTCGTTTTTATTTCAGACACTATTTGCACTTCAAACAGTGAAGATGATTTAAGTCGCTTTAGTTGGCCAGTTCGTAATGAATAATTACTTTTAAATTCAGCTGCAAGTGACTTCCAATCTTCCTCCTCACAAGGTTTTGACTTGCAGTCGAACTTAGTAACGGCTGCTCGTCTTCTTTTTCAAGAAATATTTGGGAATTATCCTCTAGTCTAAGACAAACTGAACTAACTTCGCCTTGGTAAGATGTTTCGATAGTTTTTGATGTCCACCAATATACAAGCAATCGTCTTTTCTGTTGCCACTCATCAAAAAAGGGATGATAGCTTTAGATACTTTTACCAGAGGCTCTTTGAATCTATTCTGTTGATAAATGAAAATATTCGATGAAAATAAACAGACTCTCCAACGAATGTATTCCTTCTCCTAATGAATATTTCATACCGGCCCCAGTCAGTTCTGTTTGACTAGTGGACTTCCCCAACTTTTCTGTTTTTGAATATCATCATTGAAATTGAAATTCATATGGAATAAATTGGCCTCCAACTGAAAAAAAAATTAACTCACATCAAATAGACCTACAGCCATAATAAATCTTTAATAAATAATCTGTTTCTACTCTCTTAAAATATTGTTTTTTAGAGGCTGATATGCGTTGAAAGTGGTTGCTAGGTTTTCGTTCCATGATTCATTCACGTGTGCACATGCCACCTGTATGTCAAATCATTCAAAATTTGAAGAAAAATAAGACAAATTAATAATAATTATCTAAATGATATGTAAATATATTCTTCTGAAAACCAAAATGAATAAAAAAATAAGAAAACTAGGAAAATATTAATCGTTGTGAAATATATTTCTTGAAAAGATGATGTTCTTTTTGATCAAAAATATTTACTTAACCTAAAGATTATTTCTTGACTCAAGGGATTGATCGCTCGTTATAGTAAAATATTTTGTATTTAACTCTTTCCAACTGTTATAAATACAGCTATCAAAGCATTAATGCTTTATTAGAGCCATCTGTATATGAATCACATTAGTTTTCTTTAAACTTGGGCTTTAAGCGAGAAGACTTGTATGAATATGTTTTTCATAGCAACAGCGACCCTTTTCTGCGCTCTTTCTTTGTTTTATTTTTGTACGCTGTAGTAAAGCTCTTGAGGTAGAAGTAAACTACATTTATAAAAGAAATCCAACCAACGGTCATTCTATAAAAAACGAGTGTTTTTGTAAAGACACTTATCAGTAAACAAGATCTAAGTCTTGTCTAACAATAGCATTTGCCTGTTGGCGGTTTACATCTGTTCTCTCATTCATTCATTCTTAAAACAGTCGAGGTCGTTAGATGGTATAATTTGCATAAATTAAAACAAAAAGCAGGTGATCTAACTGTCAAATAGTGGCTGAGTCAATACACTCAACGCTTAGTAAAATCGGTATTGTTTTTAGAACTATTATATTGTAGAGCGCAAAATAACTAGATGGCAAAGTGCTTGCAAGAAGGCACCCAATCTAACAGTTCCGTCTCATGAACTAACCAAAATATTTGCACTCAGAGAAACCCCATAACACTACAATTTACACTTGTCTGCACATCTCACTGCAATCTCACTTTGAATCGCATCTTAATTTATTCCTCTCATTTTTGCACTAATTAACAATTATTTGCCAAAGACGAATAGATTATCAACGGGCGAGGTAAGTATTCCACATCTTCACTGAGCCTGAGGGGAATCAATGTTTTAGTATAATTAGGTGAATATCAGAGAAAAGACGAAATGCAGGATAAAAAAACATTTTAAGAATACTACCAATCTGACGAATTGGAACTGACCTCATGCATAATCACCGCTCAAGAAGTGCGGGTTGTCGTCTCAGAATCACCGGTCGCTCAACCAATCACAGCTCGCGAAACTCTATATTCAAGTCTAAAATTATAATAATGAAATATACTTGTGTTTTACTAGAAGAAGGAAAAGCCATATGCATATTTAAACTCCTTATTCTTGAGCTAATCCTTGGATTATAATAATAGACATGTATAGTGGAAAATACGCTACTATGAGAAAAGTAAGAAATGACGACCGTAAAATTTAGAACAATTAAAATTACTTTTATTTTTCATTTATTCTGAACAGTGTTATCCCTTCATTTGAAAGGTTTTTCTATCCAAAAAAATATTCAGGAAAATAATTTTCAAAATGAATTAGAGACAAATTAAAGTTTTCAATAAAATATCGTACCTTAAACTGTGGCTGCAAGACTGGCAAAACTGGTGTCGTGTGTGTATTAAAAACTCGTAGAATTATTCTAGATAGTCAACTGATTAGCAATATAATATAACGCACTCATCCAAAAATAAGTGCTTAAGCCGTTATAGCTTGATGGATTCTCACGATAGAAAATGGAACTTTCAAATAATACATGGCAGCGTTAAATATATGTCTCCCTAGAGGAGAGAGTCTGTTAGATATTGCAAGTTTACATTTGATGGTCTAATGTTATCGAAAACAATTTTTTACTCCATCATCCTTTTTTTAATGATATAAGGTTTTCAAAAATTCAAAATTCAAAATTGCAAAAGTATGAATTTCATGACAATGGCTAATGCGTTGCATCGTAACACCAGTTTCGGTAGAGTTTCAACGAAGTCAAATATAAAGATAAAACCGACAATATAAACTCACGAAGTCCTTATTGAACATAAAATAAGTATGAAATAATGCATTGATGTAAAGATACTTCTTAGTCGCAGTAATCTATTGGTGTGTGTTAGGATAATATAGTCTACATATCTGATATTCTATCAAGATTTAGCAAGATTCATTCTTTTGAAATGATATCCAATAATATCCGATCCAATCCCTCGATTAACTATGATTAATAGGATGATAGGATGATGATACTCCTTGCATATCAGTTAACTGCGATTTTCATGGATGGACAATTGTTTACGAGCTGCACGCTGAAATTTGTTTTTTCGCTGCCGTCAATCAAACCTAATCAGTCGGTACCTTAAGTGCCGGCAGCGAAAAACCAAATTTCAGTCTGCAACTCGGAGACACAGAGTTCGAATGTTTATGGAAATTGCAGTAACTGGTTATGAATGAGAATAAATGTAGAATCCAGAATTAGAAACTGACTTCGATTTTAATTTACCTAAAGAAAAGGAATCCAACCTGAGTTAGCACGATAGCTTTTGCAAATCTAGTCATAACAAGACAATAATTTGTTTTTGGCCATATTTTACTTTAATTTACCGATAATATTTGTGGTACAGTTGATGAAAATTGCGCTGTTGGAGTAATATGCAGTTAATTCAAACGCATCACTTGCAAAATTGAAACATGAAAAGATTACGCATGATAATGGCAATGGTAAAGGAAATAAACCTTAAAAGAGGCCTGCAATGAAATCTTGCAAATTGTCAATAACGTTCTGGTAATTAAGAAAAGAATATTACGGTGAACAAGAAGATTAGAGGGCTTAGGGACTAAAGTAGATTGAGGTTCTAATTAAAGTAAGTCGATTAAATTCACAAATTGCTTACATAGTGTCTCGCACGAAAACCGGTATTTATAGAACTACTGTAGCTTCATGTACTGTTATTCTTTGTCTTTAAGTATAAGGTGTGGCTGGAATCATTCCTTCCTTCCTTCCTTCCTTCCTTCCATCCTTCCATCCTTCCATTCTTCCATTCTTCCATCCTTCCATTCTTACTTTCTTCCATCCTTCCTTCCTTTCTTCCTTCCTTCCTATGCATCACTGCTTTTTTCTTTTCTTTCATCCTTCCTAATTTTCAATATTATTCCCGTTTTCTTCTTTTATTTTTCGCCCTTCACCTTCAATCAAATTCTATCTAAAAATTTTCCTTATTTAATTTCATATCTTTTTTGCATCATTCTCTTTCTTTCTCTTATTTAAGTCAACCTTTGTCAGTTTTTTCTTTTCCTGTCTGATATTCAGTTCTCGTAAATTTTAAAATGAACAAACCTTTGGTTGACGGTTACCTCAGGTATATCATTCACGAGAACAATTTCCTTCGTCTATACGACGTTAACTTATATATATATATAATAACAATGAATCGTATATCGAATATATACCTTTCATCGGCTAAAATAGGATTTCTAGCTCTTGCTGCTACTTTAGAAAACTATATTATTAGTATTATATTTTCGCCTACTGCTATTCTACGTTATTGTCGACCACAAGACATTATGCACAACTCAGTAAATAGCTGTAAATATTGATATTTTTTTGTTGCTAGAATTGTAATTGATAAATCGCTACCTACCACTTAGGTTCGTCGCCATATTCTTCAAACTGGTCTAATAAGGGTCGATTGATAAGAAAATTGCAATTTTTTTCGACAGAGGAAACTACTCTAACGGATTTTTTTTTTAGCTGTAAGGAAAACAAAAAATTCTATTAAAAGGGCTACTTGCTATGATTTTCATCACAAATTATTTTTATCGATGGCAGAAGACTGAAACTATGTATTTATAGATATAAATTACAAAAAGTAAATTTAATCGACAGTAAAGCATGGTATAAGGTTCACCTGTACATGCTTCAAATTATTTTCAAGACACAGGAAATACTTTATACTTTTGAAGAGGATTTTCCTTAAAGATGAAATCCTGCAATTGTGTACGTACTAATCAACAATATCAATTTTTAGCTAAATGGTATAGTAATTGTAGTATTTGCGAAGAATAATAAAAATCTCAATCGGATCTCCAGCTAAAATGATACTACAACTATCGACTACAACCACTAAATACCAAGTAAATTTACCTTTAATATTGACGAACACAGCTTTAACTCAGGTTTTGATTTTTAAAGTCGTTTGTGTACTATGCATTTGAATATACAAAATGATCTTATTCTTTAATGACGAGTCCTAAAGAGCATATTTATTTTCATTGTCCGTGAACAATAACAATGATGACGTGAGGATGTGCTTAGCAGCCACTAATATTCTTGTTTGTAGCGAGAAAGTAAGACTAGTTTTTGCGCGTGAAAATTTAGCTGCAAAGCAACACAATCAATCAGTCTGGCTTCTTTTGGGAAAGAAAAACAAACCCTAGAGCAAAATCTGTAGCTAAAAAAAAAATTATAAAAACAGAAAACAAAATAAAAACAATCTGTGATTTTTATCAAGGAAATGAAAAATAGCATGTCAACTTGAATGGAACTCAATAATTTGGTATTTTAATAAATCATGCAAGGCGGCGTGGAGAGTGACAATAATAGGACCGTTGGAGGAAGTGCCTAGGGAATAGCTGAAGGCAAGGGAATCGAAAGGCTGTAAAGATTTTGAAAACTTATTGTTTTTAGAAATTGCGCGCTTAGAATGAATATTGTTTTTCGTGGAATTTGTATGGCTATGCAAAAATGTAACTCAGTTTCTGTTTTTAAAAAGAACATTGTCATTAAGACATTTATTTTCCAGACTTTCTTGCTAATATTGTTTTAGTTTTTGTGTAATTTTTAGTCGATAATTCGCGAAAAAGTCGAGAAGATTTCGTAAGTTTTGTAAAGCGCCATGAGAAAATAGTTGATATACGCGCTATAAAATGCAGTATTATTACAGCATGGAGTAGTTTTATTTGTGCCTACTCGGTTTGAAGGGAACTGCTAGTGGTAGTCATGGAGTGTGTAATTCAGTAACTACTCTAAATGTTAGCAATTCCTAAAGCAATGTCTTTGAGAAATTCGATTTTCTTAAAAGACTGAACGAATGAATGAATGTAAAAAAAAAAAAAAAAAAAAAAAGAAAAAAAAAATGAAAATTATGTTTAAGTATACATGCATCAAGTGTTCCGGGGTACGGCTCTAAGCGCATGCTTAAGGAGTCAAAAAGTGGTATATCATGGGTTGTAAAAATCACTTTATTTTGATATAGAACCCTTGCATGTGACGTCAAAGCAGCTCGATCTGGGGGACAAAACAAAACAATTCCAATCTCCTGAGAATTGCAACCTATTATTTTGTCACCCAGATTGAGCTACATTCCATAGTGCTGCAAGGGGTCTAAATTTGGCTACTTGCTCTTGAATATTATCTTGAAAAAAACAATTAAAATATTAGCAGTTTTTACAAATTAAGGTCTTACTTTATGTCCCCTTGAGCATGTTTTAGAGCAGTAGCGCGAAACTCTTTTCGCATGGATTAGCCCAAAAAAACAAAAAAAAAAAAAACAAAAAAAAAACGCACACTGGTTTCGTCAATTTTATTTTGATAGCGTATTTGATGCCGGATTACAAAAAAGTGTATGTTTTAAGTAACACGTGGCACATAGCAAAAATATTGTAATCTTAAAAACCATGATTTGTTATAATAACACATAAAACTTATGATCGGTTCTAGAAATTTCAAAAAAATTTCAAAAACTACATTTAGTTGCATATCTAAGTGCGAATCGATCAGAATATGGGATAGGATTGGTTGCATGCATTAAAACGTAAGATAGCCCTGATACATATTAAGTTTTTACTAAAATAATAATCATTTTTTAGAGAAACCTAGAAAAAATTTATTTTATAGACTTTGGGATTACTCTGAATTTCTTTTTTAAGGCATCCTTTCTGCTCAAAGTGAATCACGTACACTTCCCGTGACGGATATGCTTCGCTATCTTATTCACGAATCGCTGTCTGCGACTCAGCGTCTTCACAAATGTGTCCCTGTCGAGGAACTGCACACCATTCTTGTTTTTGCCCATGATAAAAACCTCATCTTCAAACTCAAAATCAGGGTAGTGGCAGATACCTGGCTTATTGAATAAGTAAGCCTTTTGGGTTTGGAATATTGAACTGCCTTGTTTGATGATCTGTGTTATGTTGATTTGATATGTCATGGCCATTGGATTGGTATCAGTATTCTCGTCTATTCCTACCACCTTGCCTTTGAATGCTGGAAACAAAAGGGTCACGTGGATTACAAGACTTACTTCGTATATAAACTATTTCAAATAAATATAACATCCGTCCATCTTTCCCCCTGTCTATCCACCCCATCGACCAATTGTCCATCTCCACTTCCTGACATAAATCCGGAAACGCGCTTTATATATACTGACTTTTTATTTCCATTAACTCAATAGAATGTGTGCAGCCATGTGATTCAAAATCCCTTGAGATATGAACAACAATGCAACAGCCGCCATCTTCGTTGATCTAACAAGAAACATTAATGGGGAATGCTTTTTTATCTTCAACCAAGATGGCGGCAATGAAGTAACATTGCACCCGCTCTATAGACCAGCAGTTTCGCATTCCACGCATGCCTCTGTTTTTTTAAAACCTACAGACTCACTTCCACAGGTTTAGCCTCGTTTACAAGTAAGCTATTCACAGATTTCATTACAAGTCCCGTGAGATTTTAGTGAGATTTCCCCCAATACTGCACTTACTCACCATAGTTATAGACATTGCAGACTTCATTGATCAGATCGTCGATATTATTGATGTAAGGATCGGGTTCAGCACACATGCCTATATATTTCATTAAGTATAAAGTCAATCAAAGGTTGGCCATATTTCTAAAACCTCTTTCTCATAACTCTTGGCCATACACTCTTAATACTTTAACCAATATTATTAATAGTAATAATAATAATAATAATAATATTAATAATCTTTACTCGGGTGAACTAATAAAGCAGTGAGATTATTTCCAATTAGGCCCATAATATTATTTGATAAATAAGAATAATAATGAATAAATAAATAAGAATAAGAACGCTTAATTATAAACGTTACGGCGCGCGTCTCTTTCTTTTTTTATCCTTCCCACATTATATGTCCCTGCCTCCCCCGCCTGGCTAACACACACACATACATACATGACCTCATATGAAGTCTGACATCCCATCCTCTCTAAACATCCCTTATAATTAGGTTGTTCGGCACTTGTCCTCCACCTCTTTACATCTTGTTTGCGTCTCACCTTGTGTACACTTGCATTTTTCTTTCTTGCAGCTTCCAACTGGCCTCCTTTTACTCCCCAGGTTGTAGAAAAGGGTGCACTTGGTATCGGGCTCGTAATAGTCATAGACTTTGATAGGGACGGGCTGAATTATTCCTACATCGAAGATACGAATCAAGTGGAATGCAATGCAGATTCTCCGAGAATTGACGATCTGACAAAATTGAAAGAAAGGTAATTGAGTTGTTACGTAATGTAATAGAGGCTTTGCTCCATCACGTGATGGCTGCCATGACATGAGGCATAACAATAGAGTCGTTCTTCCTTGGGAAACTGAATTTCTAAATGTAAATTAGACTAGACCAGATTCGATTATTCCTGCCTCCTGTCATGGCTGCCATCACGTAATGGTGCAAAGCCTCTATAATGTCCTAATAATATGCCCTACTATAAGACTGTAAAAGGAATCTAGAACCAAGCAAGTAAATAGACAGACATACACTTATAAACACACGTACCAAAGCAAACTATAACTGATAAAGCAAGGCTTTTAGCTAAAAAACCCTAAAGCATCAGTTGCGTTTACAACTAGGACTAAAGTTTTGATTGCTATGAAGACTAAAATTGACTCATCAACCTTTAAAAATAATTTTATATTTTCCTTAGCTTTCGACCGACACGGTCATCCTCAGAGGAACAAAAATACGTTACAATATTAACAAAAACTACGCGATCAAACGTAAGCAGAAACTGATCAGCCTTAGCCCAGCATGCACATGAAACGGGGCACTCAATCCATTGGGATAACACTTTCAATCGTTAAAAAAGAACAAGGATGGAACCAAAGAAAGTGGCTGGAAGCATGTGAGATATCAAGGCAAAAGAACATTATTTTTAATAGAGACAGTGGCAGAATTCTGCCAGCAAATTACATAAATCTTTTGTGATTTTCAATGCTCTTGCTTTCATGTGCGCGCGATTCTTTTGCTCGCGCATATGTACAACGTTTGATCGCGTAGTTTTTGTTAATAATGTAACGTATTTTAGTTCCTCTGAGGATGACCGTGTCGGTCGAAAGCTAAGGAAAATATGAAATTATTTTTAAAGGTTGATGAGTCAATTTTAGTTTCATAATATGAATCCAACCTACGAAAACCTTTACGACTTTGCTATGAAGACGTTATCCTTACCTGATTTACGTAGAATACGACTGCTCTGTCTGATAACTCATATCTTTCAATACTGTTGTTCTTTTTTTCAACCAGCTAGAAATAGTTCAAGAACTTTAAGTCTTCACAATATACTTTGTTTTCTGCGCACGCTCACGCGCATGCGCTTTGAAACATGGTGAGCAACAAAAAGAAAAAAACCTTTTCTTTGCAGAAAAAAAATTGTGAAAAAAAAATTACTCTATCTAGTCCCAAAATGTTTCAGCATTTGTTAGTGCGCGTCAAGAATAAGATATGATCATTATTACTAGATTAATGGATTACGAGGAGTGTCTTTTAAGATTCTCATGCAGTCACTCTTTTACAATAAGTGTTCACTAGCATCTTGAAATCTAACTACATCTTACCACAATGTTAAGATAAAAGGAGAATATATAAACAAACCTTGATCAAGGTGTCCTCGTCGGCGGAAAATCCAGTTACAAGACCAACCTCGATTATGGCCATCCCAGTTTGTCCAGACTTCCTGTATCTAATTCATGAAGTGGCACATTCAATTGGTCAGTTCCCCGTAATAATATGCCATAAGTACCACAACTATATATTTTACACTTACTTCTATTAAGAAGATTAGCATTAATCATATTTACCAGTACATTCTCAGTGCATGCGGGAGACGTCGAGGAACCTCTAGGACCCGTAAAGTGGCCCAAAAATTCAATCAGAGAGAGGCTAGCCGCTTAATAGAGTTGTGAATTAGCGTAAAACTCTCTTTTGGAAATTTTGGCAACTGGATATTCAATAGAGGTTCGCCGCTTAATAAGTGTATCAATTAGTGCAAAACGCCTTCTAGTTAGTTTGGTTGATTGCCACCTTAGTCTATTTGTGGTATGTGAATAGCATATACACCTAAATTGAAAAAACGTTGTCGGGTTCAAAAAAAGGTTATATCATCAAAACTAAGACCGAAGGGGAGCATGGGAAGACAAACAATTATGCTAATTTCATGCGTATTGCAGTTTTCCCTTCCTGTGCACATTTTATGCGTCATGGCTTTGGCATGTTTATCTAGGTCGACCAACTTTGCTCTACTTTGCATTTTTACATGTCTATATGCAAATATAATACACATTTCGGAGTACCCAAAATCCTTTTCGGTCTTAGCTTCGATGATATGACCTTCTCGAACCCGACTACGTTTTTTTAATTAGGTGTATATGTTTGTTAAATAGTGGTAAACAAATACTGGTTTCCAATTTGATCCACAATTTACTCATGTACTTGCGAATATATACCTTATCTTGAACGGATAAAGGCTAGACCTGCATAAGAGTCTACATGTACAATACCGAGCAACTCAATAATACGATATTTTTTAGAGTAAAGTAAGAAATATAAGTATTGGTCCATCTAGATTAAGCTAAAGTTTTATAATCCATCCATCCATCATACTTACTTTGTGCAAACCCTTAATACGAGTTTTTTTGGTATGTCAATGCTTTGAGGTTTTCTATTATTTTTTTCTCTCTTTTTGCTCTTTCCTTTATTCCTTCTTTTATTCTTCCTCTGATTTTTCTTCTGATGTTTCTTTTGATTTTTCTTTCGATTATTTTTCCTCCTTTTCTTATTTTTCTTGCTTTTGCCAGGTTTTCCCTTTTTGGCTTGGTTTTTATCCTTTCTTTTCTTTGATTTTGCGGATTTTGCCTTCAGAGCTCGCCTTGACCTTGAACGAGCTGGAACGTTATTCCTGGCGGACGAAGTAGTAGATATGAAACGCCCAGAACCTTCTTCGGTTGCAATCACCTTTACGTCAAAGTCGCATCTTTCGTTTTCTTTGTAAGGAACGTTATACTTGATATCAACCTGAAAAAATAAGATAAAATAAAATAAAATAAAATAAAATAATAAAATAATAATAGAATAATAAAAAATGAAAGAACAGTTCCCATATGAGGGAGAACTCGTTCCAGCGTAGTATACAATAATGGAACAAAACGTTCCACACAGCCCTTAGAGCTCCTTCACACCTCAAAAGTTTTAAGTTGAAAGTTAATTTAACTTGCCTGCATTTGGCCTACACCACTGCCTGAAGTCTGGATGCCAACTTCGTCTCCTGTTTGTTCTGTAAGCTAAAATAAGTTTTAAAAACATTTTTTGAATTAATATATTTCGAAAGTTTTATAATCCATCCATCCGTCTATGCATCCACACCAATGCATCTTTCTGTCCACCCGTCCCGCGTCTGGCCATCCGTCTCAGAAATTGCAACCTATCTATCACCAATCCATATTCATTTTTCTTAGTGTCCGTCTATCTACATATACACTCAATTGAAGAATCTTTGTCGGGCTCAGAAACATAGAACATAAAAGCTGAGACTGAAATGGCACAGGGGAAATGACATAGTTATATTATAATTTATTCATTTGCGCCATCCATGCCAGTCGGTTTAGAATGCCAAACGCGTATAATAAAAACAGTGGATGATGCCACGGGTCGCCGGTCACAGCATGCATCTAATTAACGTACTTCCCATGTGCCATTTCGGTCTCAGCTTCTATGTTCTATATTTCTGAACCCGACAACGATTCTTCAATTGAGTGTATATACATCTTACGATTAACCAACTTTACTAACTATAATGCTCCAATTATCTGGATATTTATTAATACTAATATATAATTACATCTGCTTCTTGCTGCATGAAGGCATTGTTCTTGGTGATCCTCATTATCTTGTTCTTCATTCTTATCCTCAAGTCAAGCTGGAACTTTTGTCTCTGCTCGCTATACTTTGCGATGGATTCCAGGGCAACACAGGTATCCTAAAAGAAAAACAAACACTATCGTTGTACATATGCATTCACTTCACTAGCACACTCAATTGGGGCTAACAACTACAAGTCCTACTTGAATATCGATCGTTAGATTATTCTTAGTATTATTTTCATTACATTCATCATTTCTATCGTATTTCATTGAAGTGTTCGGTCACATGTCACAGGTTCATTACATTGTCCTCTTTCTGTTTGGAATTAATGCGCAGAGTTAATGCGCATCCACTTGATAGCTCTGTACTAATATACATCTATTTCCGTTACGTTGATAACGAATGATCTGGCACGGTTGATCCGATAGGAATTGTAGGTTTTTAAGCGCTTATGTGATTTAAATGCAAAATTTAATCAACATTTCGCTGGCATCACATCAACAATAGTTGTAGGACGATTGCAAAAGCCAACCTTAATCATGAAGCAAACCGGAACCTCGGAAACCTCTTCGAATATCGTGAAGTTTATATATTTTACTCATTAATAATTCATGAGCTCATCGACCAACCAGGGTTTCTTATTTGTACCACGTACAGTAGTTTGAAGCCCCCATCAAATACGACCGCACCATTTCAAAGTTCTAGGCTACGCCTCGGCATTTGAAATTCCACTCGGATTTTGAAACCCCAATAGAAAACAGCAACTCGTATTTGAAACATTACATATGCGTATTAAAAAGTGTGACTTTTTTGGGTTTTCCAACAAGCGTTTTTTAGAATAACTAAGTTAATTTTGTTATTGTTATCAGTTTTAAAGCGTGATAACAGCGAATGACTGTTGAATGACATAAGCACGCGACAACCCATAATTCCTATCGGTTTCAGTTCAAACGTTCCAGATCTTCCATTATCAACGTTATATCAAAATAGGTGCATTTGCGTCTGCAAAACGTTTGGAGGACCAAAACCAAACAATGCGTCTTATCTTGACACGTCACGAACACTTATATGAAATATGTTGAAAAAAAGAAGTTACAAGTATACTCACCGCAGTTGACACAAAGCCTCCTCCAAAGCTTCTCTGTTTAGTTAACCAGACTACGATGGGACCAGCATATTCAAATCTGTTCAAGGCCACTTGAGCCATCAGTGCGTAACCAGCGGTCTCGATGTTACGGGCCTTTGAGCCTGTCTCCCAGTATCGGTTGGATGATCCTATGGATAGATCAAGAATGCAGGATTAGTTAATACATATTGTACGGACTTTCACTGCCTTGGCCTATTGGTGGTGTGAATCACTTTCCATTAGATTAAAGAGACTAAAGATGTGGCGGCCATATTGGTTGACATGATAAATGATACCAAGATAGGATCATTTTTGAAATTCAATCATGGCGGTTATGTTGTCACATGCACCCCAGGTTGTCCCCTTCATTTTTGTGTCCAGCCATAAATAACGTATGAGATAAATGGTAAGAAAACGTTTGTGAATTAAGAGAGAAGTCTTTTCGCATTCAAGCAGTGAGGGCCAAAAACTATTTTCTTGAAGAAAGGCTGTTGTACGAGGCTAAAATCTTGTTATTCGGAAAGATTAACTTGTTTGGAAGTGGAGATGACCGATGAAAGTGGAATCAAAGTGTTAACCCAAAGCAAAAAATTTATTTAAAAATGAGGTTTACGCCTTCATTTGCTTATTTCCCATATATTTTCTATAAAAAATCCTGACAAAGCAACATTCTAACACAAATGCAACAAAACATCTTTGTACAATTCAAAATACCGCTTCAAACAGGCATTTTATCATAGTACATCAGTTTCTAACTGCTTAAGAAAGGTTTTGAGGGTTAACCCAAAACAAAAATTGGGATCAAAACTCATACGAAGGTCTAGTTTTTGGCGCTTTTTGCCATTATTATTGCTCATTATTGAAAAAAATGTCCTTCTTAAGACAAAGGTAAACTTAAGAAAGAGTTGATTATGCGATTGAGCTGGTCAATTTTTGATGTAATTCTTTATGTCAAATGTTTTCTTTGTCCTGCTTCCCCCTTTTCCTTTCTGCTACATACCAGTATTTGATTATCTTTAAGAAATATGGATTAATGCAACATACTTGCCTCACCTTGATTATATGTTGCCTTTTGTATTAATTTTTGGTTGGCTCTGAATCGTTCAGGACTGTTAGCTAATACTAAAGCATATGTAGTTATTGCGAGACTGTAGGCATCAGCAAGAGTCGTAACGTTTTTCTCAATAAAACCAACTGCACGCTCCACAGCGGAATTAACCTCGGCCTAGAAAAAAATAGTACTTTAACAACGATTTTTAAGATAAAAAATGGAAATCATAGAGGCAATGATAAAATTAAACTAAGCACGTTATTGTAGCCTCGTTTTTGTAAACTGCAGGACAATTAAAAGTTTGTAAAGCTATAGCCTATTAGGACGTTTAATTGCATGTCCAAATATCAAATGTATAGGAGATTAAAATTGCATTAAGCATACAAGCTTACCATTCCACACTGACATTGTTTTAGTGCAATAACCACAGCTGCTGTTAACGTCACATCACTTGTATACACACCGCCCTAGCAAGGAAAAAAGATTACCAATTAGAAACCAAAAAAAAAAAAAAAAAAAAAAAAAAACGTTCATGGGCAGCATGAGCTGGTGTAAGTAAGTATCATAATCAATATACGACATCCACACAGTTTCTCCCATGCATATGAAACCATGTAGGAGAGTAAGTGATTATATGAAACCACATGTGAATAAACCATATATAAAACCCTTTTCAGTCAATTTATTGCACAAACGTAATAGTCTACTTCACAGTTTCTGCGCCATTTGAAAGGTAGCCCTGTCTTTGCATCGAAGCGAGACAAACGGTGAGGTGTTAAAAAAAGCTATCTATCATTGCTTGCAAGCTCACCGTTCGTATCGCTTCAATGCAAAGCCACGGCTCAGGAAACTATGAAAGGGACTATTATAGTTGCAACACCAACCTGAATAGATCTCATGTTTGCATGTTCTACAAATGCCCCATCTTGTCTCTGGTTTCCAATCAGCCACTTTGCAGATTGACATAAGACGTTACGGTCAATATTAACACCACTTAGTTTGCTGGCTTGACAGAAGACTTTCAAGACAAATGCTGTCAACCTAGAATATATGACAAGTTATACAAGACAAGCAATTCATGGCATTCCATTTGTCTACTGCAATCCCAAAAGCTGTTTAATGGGATAGGCAACACCAGGGTTAAAAGGTTAAAAGTCGGCATTGCATTGTTTTCGAAATTGGACTACGATGGGAATAGCTGAAAAGGATATAATAGATGATATATTATTGATATATATTATTTTTTATTGACATATAACACTAAATTTTGCTTACACTGTAACCGAAGTCAGCGACCATACCAGCGACCAGTTAGTCAGCTTGCCTGGTCAGACGGTCGGTTGGCTGGTTGGCCGGCTGGCCTATCGGTCGGTTGGTTGATTGGTCAGTCAGTTGGTCGGTCGGTCGGTCGGTCGGTCGTTCTGTCTGTCGGTTGATTGGTTACTGTCTTGGTGGATCGGTTCGTTAGTTGCCATTTTAATTTTTCAAAATAGTCCTAACTTACCATGTACTTCCTTTATTATACTCTCTTTTGAAAAGTGCAAAAGAACCATCCTTCTTGCGGTAGTTCAATTCATGTATATAACCTAAGAGGCACATGCGCATTGGTGAAATCAATTGATGCCTGTATTTCATTAAAAGATCGAGATATGACAGAAGCTTACAATAGATGTGTCCAGGGAGAAAGAAGGGTTTTTTTGTTTCAAGACGTTTTATTTGAAGAAACCAGATTCTTTTTCTATGCTACCATAAATTGTCTTGAACATCAGAATTATGAATGCCACCGAGTTAATTTGTTTAGGTGCATACATACCTTCCTGGATGAACTTCTCTTTCTTTTTTTCCAGTTCTGGAGTCATCTGGTTCGTTTTCTTCAGATAATGTAGAATATAAACATTAGGGGCTATTCTCACCATGTTCTGTTCACCACAACCATCAGGCATCTGAAGGAGAGACACCATTTGTCCGGCGGCCAGATTAGTTAGGGCCTGTCCAATCATGTTGCCTTAAGAGAAAAAAAAGCAATTTCTTGGCCGATCTAAGTCGTGGCACGTACGTCTCATAAACCTTTTCCATATTCCATTGGTCACAAAACAATAGTTTCAATCAAGTCGACTTCAAACAAGTATTTTGTGGTCATCCAAGCGAATTCTGGAAAGTACTATTCACTGAAAGCAGGAACTTGAATTTTGAGTTTGAAATTAAACCTAGACATTGAATAGCAAATGATTTACCCTTACATCTTCAGTTCGTGAAAAGAAACGAAAAAAGACCAAGAACAACAAGGTGGCTCACAGTGGAAAATGATAGAAACTTAATCACCTGGATGAGAAAGACAGTAGTAAAGATATGTAGGCCTGTACAAGCAGATCATACTGTACGCATTGAGAGATAAAGAAGAAGCTGAACTTTAATCTCACACTTTTGAGAGCATTATACCTACCAGTAAAGTAAGCCTTGGCAGAAATTGATCCAGGGATTGCATTTTTTGGTATGTCCAACTTGATTTTATTCTTCTGCTTGAAGTCTTTGTGTGCTTCTGAATAGTTATTAGAGAAGACCAAAAGTCAACGCACTTAATTATTTGCAGTTTTCTTGAATAAGTCGATCTCTTTATAACTTACGTGTACTTTGGAAAGAAAGTTTTTCAGCTTTGTTTTGTTGGTTTTCCTCTCGTTCTTTTCTTCCTTTTAGCAGTTCTATAAGATGTGACAAGGAATGAAAGCAGTTGGATTGCTGGATTTATTATACAGAACTCTTTGCTAGGCTAAGATGACCTTTTTTTTTACAAAGAGGAAGACTTCTACTGATTATTTCACTGAATGTTTTGTTAACACAACAAAAATTCAAAAAGAAAGAAAAGTTTATGTAGTAATACCTTGAGGATCCAGTACATACGACTGAGTCAGTCTTTCTTCAATACCTTCGGGCTATAGGATATTATAAGTGATATTAAATCAAAATATATCCTTTAAACCAATCACAGCGCACCGTACAGTTACCATGCTATCATGGTCACGGCACTACAAATCCGTATGATAAATACTCTATAACTAAATCAGCATAAATATACTCACAACTACATTCAGTGTTTTTAAGACTCTGTCATCTCCAATGTCGCCAACTGCTATGACCTCGATTGGCACTTTACCAAATTTGATTGGAACGATTGTAATAGGGAAAGCGACTGTGTCTTGTGGAGGGATGTTTATTTTTGAGGTTGTCAGTTTGGTCATTTTCCCAGGCTGCGCAGCTGAGCAAAAGCCTTGGTCGCCTTTGAGGAATAGGTGAACCTGTGACAAATGAAGGGAAACAGAAACGGAATGAAAAGGGATGGTTTTTTAGGGGTGCACATGCACCTGTTGAAGAGCGTTAAGACAGGAAACTACTGTCAATCATATATACCTAACTGAAAAAACGTTGTCAGGTTCAAAAAAAGGTTGTCACATCAAAGCTGAGACCGAAGGTGAGCATGGGAAGACAAACAATTATGCTAATTTCATGGGTATTGCAGTTTTCCCTTCCTGTGCACATTTTATGCATCATGGCTTTGGCATGTTGTTAATCTAGGTCGACCGACTTCGCTCTACTGTGCATTTTTACATGTCCATTGCAAATATAATACACATTTCGGAGTACCCAAAATCCTTTCGGTCTTAGCTTCGATGATATGACCTTCTCGAACCCGACTACGTTTTTTCAATTAGGTGTATATACCTTTGGTTGAAAACCGTTATATTTAAAGATTCTGAAAATATGGAATATATATATACACACATCATTTTTTAAAATTTAACAACACCATTGTTTCGATCTCGTTAAAAGATCTTCCTGAGTTTCCCGTTAATATATTGTTTTGCGACAGAATAGTCCCTTTTAAAGTTTCCTACGTCATCTTGAAAGCTAGCTGTGCCTTTGCATCAAAGCGAGACGAGCGGTGAGCTTGCAATGATAGAGACCTTCTTTAAACACCTTGGAAAATTATTCACGTCATTATCTTTGTAAGCTCACCTTTCGTGAGCTAAGTAACCAACAAAAAAAAACAAAAACAAAAACAAAAAAAAAACAAAAAAAAAAAAAAACGAACGAGCTACGAAAGAATGCTAAATTTAAATAAAAGTAATAAAGTAATAAAGATATATAATTACCGAAACATCATAATTCTTGTAGTTAAAGAGAGTGGCCAGGATAGTGATTTCCTCTCCTCTTTGTACAGAATATGGCATGGAAAGATAGATGAAGAAAGGTTTGAAGGTTGTGATGTGTAGTGGCTTAGCGATACCAAAACCAGCCGAACTGGACACTCCTATCGCCTGCACCACCCATGTTGTCATGGTATCCGGTAAAGAAACAGGTAAGACCGCTGAACCACATTTATGCTGAAGCTCTTGACTTAGTAATGCTCTACACTCTCCGTTTCTTTCATGTTGACTGATAAAGAATGAAAAAGAGTAGTGTTTAATTAAGACAAGCATTTTTTTTCCCTTTATCTCCAAAAAATGGATACCATATTGCTGCCTTTAAATACTAATTTACTAAAAATCAGCAGACCTATTTTTCTAATTCATTGGCTTTCCGTGTTAGGGAAGTACTTCTAAGTACTAATATCTATGACATTTGTACCATGGCGTTGTACGTTTTAAAAAGTTGCCAATTTAACTTTTCTCATTTATTTGAAGAAGGCACACGTTTTATATAGTGCCCTTTACCTCTCAACGAGATTCCATACCGACTCACTTTCAGCCTTGCCGATAAGTGAACCTAACAGCAGCATTCATTTGAGTTAAATAATGATTAGTATGTATTCCACCCAAAGAGCGTTGATCACCTTATTGTTAATTCTTTGTTGATCCAAGTTTCTGGAAAGTATTGGCGAGTTTGGATGTTTAAAGCATCGTCTTCTTGTTGTTCGTCTCCAAAATCCAGTGCTTCTAGGTCTACGCCACTTCTTGCTCGTGCGAAAATACCTGATTCTGATACGTTCAAATGGAATAAAGTAAGAACAAATATTGGGGATACATATGATAATGGAATGGACGGACGGACGGACGGACGGACGGACGGACGGACGGACGGACGGATGGATGGATGGATGGATGGATGGATGGATGGATGGATGGATGGATGGATGGATGGATGGATGGATGACGAGTGTTGAAAGAGAAAGAACTTAGATATAGCTGAGTTCCAGATGGGATTTGAACCCACGACCTTCAGTAATCTAGTTGGACGCTCTAACCACTAAATAACCACGAATAATTAAAGTAGATTTAAAAGTGGTACGCAAAAGCGAGCTTAGAGGTTTTTAGAGTTTCATTACCATTTCTTCCAAACTTGTGTATGCAGCACATCCAGAAAGTCTTCCTGCAGTCATAGCGCTGCTTTGCATTGTAAATCCCTACGTCTAAGTCTTTTAGCCGTCTGAAGCAGCTTCTTTTTATCGTGTCTGTTTTGTTCCCAAGGCTGCAACAAAAGTCGCGGTGCTCTAGATAAAAAATAAGGCATATGTTACGGATTTGTCTGTCTGTGTTTGGTTCAATGGCCATACTTGGGGTTTTTATAGATCCTTTTTGGCCGGAATGGTCTTCCATTCAAGATTAATGCTCCATTCTCTTTAGTATTATTATTCATTTTGCTATTTGAAAAAGCCAAAATGTCCTACTTCGCCCAAACAAGAGATCACGTCACCTTAGAACTGAAAGTTTTCTAACCTTCTATTGATCTTCTTTCCCTTTTGTGCTCCCCTTTGCATTCTACATTTGAAATAGATAAAAACGAGAAAAGTTAATAAACCGATTTGAATGTATGTTTGTAGATAAGACGGAATTACTCCGATCTAAAATATTGAAGATGAGGGAAGGAATGCGATAGATTCTCTCTCATTAGTCTAGTGGTCATTGTCTATCCCATTACTAATTCTGATCCAAAATAAATTTTCAATTCATGCTTACTTTGCTCTCCGGATACCTCTATATCACTCGACAGTACCACCATTCCAGCATTCTAAAAGCAAAACGAAAGATAAGTTTTAGAGATGTGAACTTTCCATCCCGCTCATTTGTTATTTCATTCACTTGAATAAAATAGCATTCAGCTATTGATGGTTTTCAACCATTCCCAAGAGAATTAAATAACAAAAGACACGGCGGCCATATTGGAGAATAAAATTCATTGACAACTCTTGTGTTAAGTTCCTCCAACATGACCGCCGTGAAAACCATCAATTGTAAGCTTTAGGATCCTCAAGCATGCATAATCAAGTTGACTTGTAATGTATGTGTTGTGAATGCTTTTCGTTTCTTTTGTGTTTGGCTTGTTTTTATATGGGACCTTGTTAGTAATAACTTCAATTCACGAGGTCTGACGTTTTCATTTCGACTTAGGATTTTCATCTCGGTCGTATATAGTTTACAAATAAATAGATTAAAAATCAAATATTCATGCCTTATTTTAGTCATTTTAAATAGAAATCATTATTTAACGTACCCTAAACATGTCTTCGGAGTTTCTTCCACTTCCGGCACCACAGCCAAGGTCAAGCTCTTCTTGCTTTTTAAACACCTACAATAAATAGACTCGTTGATCTCAAAATCGCATATTTTGTTTAGAAAATATTTTCATTTGCTCTGGCCAAATTCGATTACAGAGAGGGCAAGGGGTGGGGACGCTTTCAAGATACTTACACTATCTGCAGTGAGTATGTTACTTTTACTCAAAAGATAAACACTTTGGTCGACTCCAAGGAGACCCACTTTGGTTCCCACAGTACCCACGATCTTGATGTTGTACGGCATTGAAGGAGGTTCCTCGTTCCTTCTGTCCGAGTCCTTCAAAAATATCTGCATAATAAATTACACTTGTGTCATAATTATGTCACACGACTAAATGATTACAATTAAAATTCCTACTAAAGTACCAACACTAAAAGAATGCAACCTAAATAGTACATAGTGCTAAATTATGCGAATCCCCTATTTTTTAATTAGAATGACTACAGTAAATCCGTGAAACACTAATTACTAAATAGTTCAAAACAGTGCTAGTTAAACAATAGAAAATAATGGAATTTGCATGAAATTGTGCTATTTAGTATTACTAAAGTTTCACGGATTTACTGTGGTCACTCTAGTGCTCAGTATATTTAGTGCTAAATAGTGCAAACTGAGTAGTGCATGCTCGTAGTGTTTGTGTACTCTATATCTAAGCTTACATATCGTATAAGCAATTCAAAAGGACAGTCCAAATGATGGTAGTTAGATGGGTTATAGTTATTATTACATGAATTAATGTGTAAACTTACAGGATTTGGGAATTTATGTTCGACTTCCAAGAGGATGCTATCAGAGACGACTCTTCCTGTCTCCTTGCTGACGTAGTAAGCAAACAAACGAGAAGATGGAGACATCGGTGATGTGACTTTGAAAGAAATAGTAGTGATGATACCTAGGAGCTTTTTGATCGTTGCACTGTAAATTATTTGCCCACGAGATATTACCTAAAAACAACAAGTGCGCAGAAACATGAGTCGTGGTCATATGCTGCGAAATAGAGTATGGCTTTTGGACTTCATTGAACAAGATAGAATGTAGAATTTTTTTAATGATTGGGTAGCAATTCTTCGATAGCACGTTACGTCATCGTAGCCTCTCGGGGGAGCGTTGGTGCCATTTAACAAAATTTTTCTTATTAGCATCCATTGTTAACGGCACCAACATGGCCGCCATGTTTTTCTGTTCGACATCTGGAAGCTTCCTTTGGCCATTTAATTTTTGGTCTTTCACGAAGATGAATTTTGATTTGCCCTTATCTATAACTTCGCATACTAACCAAAGACTTTTCCATAGTTGAGATACCATAGAAACAATACTAGTCTCTGGACAACTAGGGTTCTTCTAACGTTCAACAAAGTTAACCCTGTATTACAGCGCGAGGCGCTAAAGTTTGACTACATTTAATGTATTAGCATACATACCATACACGGTTTTTTACTGCCAAACTAGCTTTTGCAAGCTTAATTTGGTAAAACAGCTAGCTTTGAATAGAAATGTGACGATTTCACGTACACGAGCCCATGCTTCAAAGTATGCGAACACATCAGTTATCGGCGGTCGATTTTTCATTTTACGTCGCGCAGTAGGACGACAAGGGTGGTGCATTATAAGAGCTTTTAAACAGGTACTTCTTGTCAATTTCGTATTGATTTAATTTAATACTCACAAAGTAAGTAAGCTGGTCTACAGTTTTGCTGGTAAGTACGGCATCACAGACGGCGTTAGTTCCGACCTAAAAAAATAAATATCAAGTTTTGTTTTTGATCACAGCTTATAAAAGAACTGAAGGAAGGCCCAATAAATATGCAAGGAAAGTAAATGAAAAGAAAATAAGTCAAAAAATGTTATCTTACAAAAAGAAGAAATATATAAAAATAAAAATTAAAAAAAAAAAAAAAAAAGAAATATTGTACAAGTCGAAAGATTTATATTAGGCAGATTAAGATTCCCGTTTTTGCTTCCCGCAAACTGCAAACGTGACCCCGCTTTCATCGTTTCCCTACATTTCACTTTACCTTTTGCAAACCTTCTCGACAAAGACAAGTATTCTTTTGTTTATCTACTACTTGGAGATTTTTGCGATTCCTTTTCACTAATTTTAAAGAATTTTTTAATGGTCAACTGACGTTTCACGTTTGCCGTAAACGAGAATCTTAAACTCTCTATTGATGCCATTGATCAGGAACCTTTTGCACCACAGCATTACGTACCCTAGCTGGTTTATTTGTCTGCCTTAATTTCATCAGCTCGTGGGATTCAGATGCATCCATCACCAGTTCCTTGAAAGCATTCTGTTCTTTAGGTATATTCTGCAAGTTTGTTTTTACCTATTTTGATACACAGCAAATAATCTAGTAAGATATCTTGCTTGTGGGAACAAAGACAATGTTTTTTAGGAATTCTTAAATCCATAGATACCTTGATTTGGAGCTCTTTGACTTGTCGTGCAATATTAATAACGAATTCTGCTCTACCATTATCATCAGTGTTTGCTCTATTCCAATTGAATCCACTGCCTTGAATTTGTTTCGGGTCTGATGCATTGATCTTCCTCCCATCAGTTTTGAAGGCTTCAACCAAAACCTTCATTGGAATTTTTCGCGCAACTTGCCCATTAGTGAACTTTACTATTACCTGTTACAAAAGAAAGTAAAGTGAATTAATGAAACAGAACAAAAAGCGAGAGAAAGTAATAGATAAAAGTAAAGGATAAAAAGATATGAAGGGGGTTGATAGCTTAGATGGGTAGTCCTTCCATTAGGCAACTTATAACCTATGATCAAATCCTCTCAAGGGTCTGCCACTGAATATTTTTATAGAGGCTAATTATTTTCTATTGATATGACGTTCCCTTAAATTACTGTGGACGCAGTACGCTTCTTAGTATATATTTCAAAATGTCGTCGGTCGGAGATGTGAAATGTGAAATCTGAGACCGAGTAGTATATAGCACGCTGCAAAACGTGATATATTCAATGCCAAACAAAGTAGCCGGTCTTTTTAGATTGGAATATAAAGTATTATTTTTTAGTTTGATTTTTAGTATTTTAGCCAGAAAACATTAAAGCTCAAAAATTCCGTATAGTCTCAGATCGCCATCTTATATAGATTCCCGACCGACAACGTTTTTTGAAATAGGCGTACAACCAGTTCAAAAAACGTTCTCGATCTGAGAACTGAGATGGGCAATCTTAGATTATACAGAATTTTTGAGATTTATGCTTATTTGGCTAAAATAAGAAAAATTTCATTGCTAACTCGAAGGTCATGCTTTATATTCCAATTTAAAAGGACATTACGTGGTGAATATAATACGATAGCCCATTTGCACATTTTGCTACCACTAACGATATGCGTCGCGAATTTTTATTCTACTTTGTATTTCCTCATGGGAATAGTAAGACAGTTGGTAGTAATTAACTGAACAAATGAAAGTGTGCAATGGATTCTGCTAGTTGTAGTAAATGACGCAATAATGAAGGTGAACTATTCGGAGCGTGCTAATTGTTCTCAGATTCCAGATTTCAGATATCCGACCAACAACGTTTTTTGAAATAGGTGTATATCGTTACATACCACTATTGAAAATGGTAATCCTGGTTTAAAATATCGCGCTGTGTTGACGTATTCAATAAGGTACGGTGTCGTCACGAAGTAGACAGACCTCTCCACTGCTCTCTCTGTTTTACCTGTCGACTTCTCTGTCACATCAGCCTCGATATGAAGGCGATAACCTTCAGGAAACCACTTCTCGCGTAATTTGGTTTTAATTCTGTCCATTTTTATTGGGTGCTCAAACTCTCCATTAACCAGCTTTAAAAAAATACAACACCAGAACTTTAAAAAAATGTAACGTATTTTAATTCCTCTGAGGATGACCGTGTCGGTCGAAAGCTAAGGAAAATATAAAATTATTTTTAAAGGTTGGTGAGTCAATTTGAGTTTCATAATTTAAAAAAAAAATTGTTTAGTACATTACATGTTGTGACATGTTTGCAAGCTAATTGTAAACCTATTATTTAGCTAGTGCAACCATCTATCAATGTTTTATGTAGCTAAGGCCTAGGGCAAACGTCGAACTTTCCATGCACCGAACTCATGAAGAAATAGAAAACGCGCGCGCGTGCTGTGTGCTGTCATAAAGCACGCGGGGGTTGGCAGAACACGAGAGAAGTGTTAGGAGAAGCACGACGCGTAGCGGAGTGCTTCTCGACACTTCTCGAGTAGTGTTCTGCCAACCCCCAAGTGCTTTATGACTGCACACAGCACAGCAAGCAAGTTTTTAATTTGTTTTATAAAATACAAATTACAATAATAGTAGGAATGACGCAACGGAAAGTGCGCGCGCGTGCAATGTGCTCTCATAAAGCACGCGCTCCAAACCAATCAGAACGCGACATTCATAACTGTTATTTTATAATTAAAAACAATGGATATCAGATGATAATGAGGCGGCATTCTTTGATGTGATTAAGTTCGGTGCATGGAAAGTTCGACGTTTGCCCTAGGCCTAATTCCCTTTATGTTTCATTTTGACTCCAAGCCAGCAATATCGCGTTCTATTCAATATTCAGTAGGAGAAATGTTTTGAAATAAGTGGATACCCATGTCAAATATACCTATCTTTCTAGGTGAAATTGAGTTATAATAACTTAAAAAATGTTCATCGCCATGTACAATAGGAATTGCTTTTACCTTTATTTTGGACGTCGACAGAGACATTGCCTTTTCCTGTGGATTTCCCGCGATACTCAGTCTCACAGTAGCTGTTCCTTGCACAGGTTTTCCATAGGTATATCTGTATCAAACATATCAACACAATGAGTAATAACAGGAGCCCATAAGAAGATACTCACGTATTTTTCTTAGGAGTTATCATTTTTCCAGACCATATATATTTAGAACGTTTTCCAATCGCTCGAAAAAATAGAGAACAAAGCTATAGTCGCTATGTTGATGGTATGAAAAAGAGAAAATAATGAGGATTATTTTTTGTTATTTGACACCAATGCAGAAAAAAATAACTCCAGAAAGAGGTACTGTAATTAATGCGACGGGCGCGAATAAAAAAAAAAATGCAGTCTGAAGTTAGCTAAGTATAGAAACCATATTTATTGATATAACATACTTAGCCGTTCCTTTTACTTTGAAAGAGTCCAGGGTGGGTAAGATGTAGAGTGGATTGCTGATCTTGACTGAAAACCTTGGAAGAACTGCACAAAAATATAGACGGCGCAAGTTAAATCAGAACACAGAATGCATTGCGATTTAACCTCGAATTAATGGCGATGGTACACTAGGAAAAGCCTCGAATTGTTGTCTTAATCAATTTTCAGCATGCTAAGTTTTACGAGTATGAACTAATCGTAACCGTTGCTCTTGAATCATATTCAGGTGGATCTCATCAACATAATTTGTTTAGTCTCAAATTTTAGTTAAAAAATGACTACGATCAGTCTCATGAGTAGCGTGATTATAATGCAATAGGAAGCACAACCTACAAATTATTCTGTAATAACAAATATATTTGGATACTTACCGTATTCGCGTACTTCAAACCTCGAAGATGCATTGTAGAGAAACTGTATCAAATACAAAATGGTTAGTGTTTGGCGTCAGTGTTGTGTTCGGCTGCACGCAGGCTAGGAAGACCACCGAGCAACGCATGCGCAGAAAGCTATCACAGAAACAGCTCTAATTGTTTTGCACCCGGTTTTTCTTAAAACAATTCAAAGGTAAAGTAGGACATAAAAAAATATATTTGAAGAGGTAGCTGTTAGACACATAAAAGTAATACGAACTGGCATACCTGATGACCATAATAAGCTTCTATTGTCCAGATACCAGCCAACGCATAACTGCCAATGTCGATGTTCTTGCTTATAAAACCTGTCAATATTAGATGCTACTTTTGTCAACGATGATTTTTACTTTGTATTATGATAGCTATGAGATCATATGATGGAATATGATCAACCATGATGTAGTTTTAGGTTATTGTAGTGCAATACGTACCCAAGGTGGTATTCAGACTTTCCCACTGCCTTACTCCAATGCCATGAGGATTCTTGAAAAAATCAAAATATGGAAGCAATTGAAAAGAAGGGGAGGGAGTTTATAGAATAGATTCAATATGCCATTTGCGACAAGCAGTCACATACTGATATGACTTTGATAACGAATCAATTAAGCGATAAAGGTCCCTTGGGGAAGGTACTGCTGGGTGGCAAACAAACTTTACTGAATTGCTTTGAAACTTGCAATCGGAAGTATCTCATAAGGGAAAAAGCATTTTGACAAAGGTTTTGAAAATATGACCATAGTAATCCAGCAAAAGTGACGATCATGTTTCTGGGGCTGCAGAAAATATACCTTTTTACTGATACGGGGCCATCTTGAATTATGAGATACCGAGAGGGCAAACGAGCGTAGAAAATTTATAAAGCATAGAGTCGTGGGGTTGCAGTTTTAATCATTTGAAAATCCATTCAAGTCTTGGTGTTTTGCATAAGGACCCCTTGCGCGCACTGGGTCCGGAGAGGAATCGTTCTGGGAGAAAAGACAATGATGCCTATTTTTTTTACCCCAGAACAATTTCCGTAGGAATTCAATCCAAGGGGTCTATTGTACATGTTTTAACTACCAGCAAATATTCAATTGCTTTTTTAGGTGTATTTGCTTCTCACTGAAAAGTGTAAATTAAAGTTACACCCAAAGTTACCGCTGTGCAGTCTATAAAATTTTGAAAAAAATTTCCCCTCAGCATCCCATAATTATATAACCCCATAATTACACTCCTTCCTACCACCTCTTTCTCTTTTACTCCGACGAAGGACTAGCGTCGTAAACGTCAGTAAGTTTTTTCATCTTTTCACGGTATAAAATTTACCCTTTTATCATTACATCCCATAATGTTTATCACGGCTGCCATATTGGTAAAACGGCTAAAGGATACATACTCTACATTTTTTACTCACCTTTACAACAAGGTTAATCTATAGGAAATAAAAGAAAGTTGTTGATTCAGCTTAATTGCTTTAATTAGCTTTCAAAACGAATTTTTCTCTAAATTAGAAATTTTTCTTACCTTTTTTGCACTTGGCATCAAGTCGAATCCAAGAGGAACAACCCGTATTTTCACTATTAAAAAAGTCAAACTTATTGTCATATCAAGTGCACTATAAAGGCACATTTGCTAAATTTGTATTAAGGACGTCCATGGGCATTGTTCGCGCGCATCCTTTCTGCGTGTGTCTTTGGTGCGTGTGCTGTTAGTGATATTTGATGAGAAAAGCATCATAAAAACTTCTTTAATCTCATATAGCTCTAAAAAAAGTCGGGGATCCCATTTTTTTATTTTAATTTTTGACAGTACTTTTTAATCCCAAAATTTAAAGAGGGAAAAATCTGACGATGGGATCAAATCGAAATTACATATTCTGTCCATAATTGGAATAGAATTTCACGTAACGCGAAGACTGCCTGTCTACACGTGTTGGTCAATAATATTTTATATTTCTAATTTCAAAAATTGTTCAAAAATGCTACTTAATAATCTGGTTGTTTTTCTTTACAAGTTCTGTGAAAAATGGGGACGGCCAATTTATTCTTTCAATATAAAATATGCCTTTTTTTCACACCTTTCCATGTTCTCGTTGTCTGCACGTTTTTTACCATAAAAAGGCAAACTTACGCGCAATCTGATGGCTAAATTAGTTGTGAATTCTATTTTTTCTATTTGCTTATTTTACTTCTAGTATATCGTGATGAATATTCATTGCTTTCATAGTATGATGTATTTTCATTGCTTTCATAGTATGATGTATTTTCATTGCTTTCATAGTATGATGTATTTTCATTGCTTTCATAGTATGATGAACTTAAAAGAAAAAAACCTCGATGGGATTTTTTGCTCACGATAAAGCCGACCAGTCCACTTGCCTGTTTGCTTGGGTGTATAGATCGGTTTGTCGGTCTGTATTAAGATTACTCCATCACTGTAGCTCACATTAACTTTCGTGTTTTTGGAGATATGAAGTTCTGGACCTTTGATCCTCGATAAGAGGTAAACAAAACCTCTATCCTGCGAGGATTGGAATTTTGAAACTTCTGGACCAACCTATTTTAGGAATCATTTGATGAAAAAAAAACAAAAAAACAACTAATTTACCTTTATTGTCCTATATAAGTATCTTATATTGAATATATTTCGAAAGTAAACATAAATAATAATAATAAATAAACTCTTTATTTACCGAGGGTAGCACTAAATAGCAATATGCTAACAAACCTGTGGCCCTCAAACTAACAGTTTACTTACCGTCAAGGAAAAAAGTTTTCCATTATCTGTAAAAGTAGAATTAGAAAAATCATAATTGTTCTGGAAATTGTTAGGATACATTTCTCACATTTTTATGGAAGCCATTTGTGCGCTTTACTCTACTGATAAAATGCATAGATTCTTTAGAGAATTTCTTCTCAATGAATTTTTATCATGTAATTTCGAGGGTTCCATGGGTGTTACAATCCCACACGACAAAAAAAAAAAAAAAAATCCAAAATTAGAAATTTCGTGTAAAAACATTTGTTGGTATGCATGCATACCAGCAATTGTTTTCTTACGTAATTCTTTTTTTTTCCAGGAATTATATCTTATTCCTTTCAAATTTACTGCGTAAATTGAAAGTGCTGTACTACTCGAATTCTTTTTTGTGCAGTCAGTCAGTCTGGAGCCTGTTTTCACTGATGGCGCCCCCCAAAAAATCCCTACGATGGTTCCCCTCTTTTAAAAAGTTCCTCTAAAGTTCTTGTTACATGTTGAAACTTTTAGCTGAAACTTGTGTGCAACGGCGCTGCGAGACAAGTTTAAAGGGGGTGTGGTTACGCAGCGCAATTTTGTCCTAAGATTAACTTGCTCGCGACAAAAGTTTTGGTTGCATTAGTAGAAAGCAGTTGTACTCTTCGTGAAACTTTCCACTCACGACGACATTTTCACCAAGGCTAAATTGCGCCGTGTAACACCCTTATGGAACTTGTCTCAAAACGCCGTCGCACACAAGTTTTAGCTAAAGAACTCAACGAAAACAGGGCCTTGATCATTCAGTACAAATTACCTGCGGAAATCCTGTCACGTTGCGAAGCTATCACCTTAGTCTCCCCATATGATAGGAAAACACGTAATTCCAGTTCGATGGTATGCGACCATTTGACATCAAACAGTGCCACATGGATTGGTTGAGGAACGCCAACATAGAATATGTTGGGAGCTGTTATGACATAACTAAAATTAAACATAAAATAAAAACCTTTATTAGACTGCGTATCATATATATATCCATGAAAAAGTTAACCAAAACAATTGAACAAAGGAATAGTAGGTCTACGATTTACTAAACGTACTAATTCGTGCAAATTTGAGTGCGATTTCTTCAAATGGCACACCTCGCTAGCTTGAAGCATACAAATAATGTATTGCGGTCCAGATGGTGAAGAGATTGATTCAGTCGGTAATATTTTGCATCTTCTTCTCTTTCTACCTATTTTAACTTTTTTACCTTCTTTTCCTTCCTTTTTCACTTTTTCCATTCTTTTCCATTTTCCCCATTTTTTGCATTACTCTTTCCTTTTATTATTTCCCTTTTTTCTTTACTTTACAGAAGATCGTTGGTTCGAATTCGATCTGAGACTCAGAACTTTCTTTTCATTTCTTCGCTCTGTCGTCCATTTTTCTAGTATTGTCCTCCTCTCTCCTCTCGTTCTTAATAATTTTGACTTCAAAATAACTTCTGTCAGCCCCTGATTCTGCTTAACATAACATTTTTTATTTGCAATAACATTATCCGTATCTTAAATGTCCGCTCTTGACCGATTTATTGTGAAAGCTGTCCGTGCCTCAAAGTAAACATTTCTCACCAGGCAAACTCGATACTCTCCTAGACTGATCTTTATTTTTTTCTTTGGCCTGGATCGTTCTAGAATGCTTAAGTGGTTGATCATATAAGTGATGGAACTATAAGCTCTAAATAATCAACATTTCAGAGATCGATTCCAAAACGTCTGGTAATTTCAAGTTAGGAAACAAATTTTCTCTTCCGTTTAACGAAATGAATGTGGCACTAATTTACACTGATGTTCTACGTAGAATTATATTATAGCATAGCTTAATCTGCTTTACACATAGATATCGTAATCTGCACGAATTAAATGTTCTGAACAAAGTGCCAAACATTTGGCTATGCTTTACTCGATTCATACGTTTGCCATATTCTTTGCTTATAAGAAATATCTCATAACAGCCACGCATCCTCGACAAAAAAGACTTTGCTAAAACTTCTAAATAGGTAAAAAACAATAACTAATTATTATGTTTAACACCATTATATTACCTTGGCTTTGAAGAGCAGCCTACCATAAGCAGCGCAATCGTCAACAACGTCAACAACATTTTGCTGTCGGTGAACATTGCGTTTTCTTTGAACTGCGTTATCATGGCTTGGAGGGGCTGATTAGCTTTCGTTCTTAATTGTTCACTGAAGGTCAATTGACGTACCAGCTAATTGGCTGTTCTATAAGTTACAGACAGTTGGACTTATGTATCATGTTTCTGTTTGTTAGATCGCATTTTCTGGCAAGATACCATGCAAAATATACATTAAATAGGGTTCTGTTTGAACTTATCGTCACGTCTTGTCGCGCTACTAGAACGACTTCCTCGTTCCCAGAGCCGGTACTTAACCTAACGAGTTTTTCAAAAATAATATGGAATAATCATCCAATAATACCTAAATGCACGTGGTTCTTATGAAATGAACTATCACCAAGTTAACACATTTATTTCATTTCATTTTTACAAAACTTTTCATACTTACGTATTTCTGAAGATATGGTTTTATCTTACGCATTTTTTTAAAGTACGTAAATGTACTAATATTTCTTGTTATTGTCGTTTCAATATTAGAGCCAACAACCATAGGTGTATCCGCCGCCATCTTGTTTATACAATACGACCGCTATGTTATAATTTGAATATGCGATACAATTCCTCTGTAGCACGGAAAATATCCCACAAATAGCATTTCCAGCTCAAAATTGGGACATGCAAAGGCTCTCACGGGATCAACCATTAGTGAATGGAAGAGAGGATCGGATCGGGATGGTTTTTGCTTGTTTCCTTTTTTAAGTATTCACTGGTTTCTTTTGAAGTTAGTAGGGGGTCCCTCTATCATTCGATTTGGTTCGCGTACATCAAATATGAGGGGAACTTTCCATAAACACAATTTAATCGTGTGCAATGAATGATAACAAGCTATTTTATTTAAGAAAAAAGGCTCCCCAAAGTCGAGAATGAGACTCCAGTCAAATGGAGGGCTTTGCACCAAAACGTGAAACTGAACTCCTTCTTGAGTAAATCAGATTACGCCAGATTCAATTGTTCCTCCCTGCTTCCTGTCATGGCTGCCAAAGCCTCTATTCACATACGCAATTGTTATCCCTTTTTTTCCAAATATTTGAATGATAATTGCAAAATATTTCTGAAATACAGAGCCCCTATGGTGGCGTGAACACCGGGAAAATATTTCAATTTCCTAATTTTCTCATCCAGTCCCAACCAGATAATTAACATTTTGAGCGCGCATGCAGCTTCACAAAGTGAAAGAGAAATGTCAAAACTCAAGATTTGGAAAATGATCACAACCAGTAGGAAACTGTTCAAAATATGAACAATCAATTCGTATCTTCCTACTTAAACTCCCGGTCAAACCAACAACATGCAACCAAGCTAATCAAAAGAACAAAAATCAGAACATTTATTTTTTAAGTTATTGATCGTCTTAATCATTTTATAATATATTTTCAAATTACACTAGCAGACCATACAATTTCTTTTTTCGAACCTAAACTATATGATATAGTATATGTACTTAAAGTGCCTATCACCCTTCTGACAATATTTACAGTATTGATTCTACATGGGGTAAGATGTCGAATAACCTGGAAAAAATTCATAGTTTGAGTCTAGCTTCTTGTAGTTATGAAGGTTTTTCCATGCCATATGCTAATGCTGTGACGTATGAGGAGGCATTTATGGTTATTTGTTGTTCCTTGTAATTCGAAGAAACGGCGTCTATGTGAAAAATTGCTTGCAATAATTTCTATAAGAGCAATGGGCAAAACAATGACGTATTTCAAATTTAATTTATCTGTGCCAGTAAGGTTTTGTATATTAAATGATTACTCCTCATGCGTCACAATATTAGCATATGGCATGGAAAATCCTTTATAACTTCAAGAAGCCGCACTCAAACTATGAAATTTTTTCGGGCTTTTCCACATTTTACCCCATGTAGAATGAATACTGTGAATATTGTCAGAGGGGTGATAGGCACTTTAAAAGCCTAATGTATATTCGCTTTAATTCAACCAATTGCAAAGCTTTGTGAATTATTCCTATTTTTTTAAGCCGTTCAAGAAACAGCTACTACGCCTTGTGCTTTTATACCTAAAACATCCTATTTGTTTATTAAACACTACAAAAATAGTATATTTGTATATACATATATATATATATATTTTTCAAAACAAGCACCTATTATTTGCTGTTCGAAATATAAATTATCATTAAGCATGCAAGCTCTGTGTTCTAAGCATAATTTTGAAATGCGCAAATCACTATAAAGATTACTCTTACTGGTTTTCAACCTCTAGTTTATCCAGAGCAGGTCGATTTCACGTCATAAGGCAAACACGTAAACATAAATTCAAACATGAATTCATAGTTTACACCTTCCTTTACCAATCCTCCGTGCTAGTTCAGTCACGTCCCTTATGTCTCTAGGATGAGATAATTCCTTGACAAGTGAGTTAGAATCAAAGATATATTGGCCGTGTGTCATTTTCCCCATGAAGAGAACTATTTGGTGTCGCTTAACGCTAGGATAATTGCAGAAATGTCTTTTTCGAACATCAATGGTCTCTTTAACTTTTATGCCATTTTTCCCGTTAATTACTTGCGTAACCTTTATGGAATACGTTAACCACATGTTGTCCTCACCTACGTATACTACTTGGCCCTTGATAGCTAAAAAGAAGTAAATGTGCATGCATATAATCAGCCGAGTATCAAAGATGACAAGTGTTTTTCTCTTGGATGGGTAAACTGCTAAGTGTTACAGTGCGACTACTACAACCGGGGTAACCTAGACACTGAGAGCCAATCAAATCGTAGAATGAAAGTCAAAAACAATGCCGAGTTAATGTCGATCCAATCAAAAGCCTAGACTGCAATTGTAATTTGATCCTGATGGTAGTGTAAACAATTTCTCGTGAGAATAAATAGATATGATGGAAGGCAATTGTTTTCGTTAATTTCTGATTGGCTCCACTGTCCAAAGTTAGAATGTATTGCCTTCATTCCACAATTTGATTGGTTATTGCTGTCTAGGTAGCCTAAGAAGTCGCACTGTAATGATGATGATTTATGAATTTATATAGCGCCCTTTCTATGTGAATATAATGTGAATAGGCGCTTTACATTGAGGAGTAAATGACAGATTGCTTTTATGCAATTTTTACAAGCATGAGAGATGGTTAGTATGAAGTTTAGGCACTGAGGGTGGTCACTGCCAGGTTTTCTTTACGTCCTCAGTGGTTCTTTTACGTCCCTCCTATGTTGGTTAGTAATGAGTGTGGAGAGACGGGACCGCCATTTAAAGTGGTCATCCTAGCCACTTGAAAGCTAACAGATGTAATTACAAAGGTAGCACTTTCTCCTCAGTTATTTTAAGACCCTGAGTGTTGGTCCGGCCGGGACTCGAACCACGACCTCCCGCACGAAAGTCCGATGCTCAACCAACTGAGCCAACCGGTACGTTGATTTCTATAAGCATGTAGGATAAAATAATGCCATTGAGGTATAAAACTATCCTTACCAAAATCATAATTTCTACAGACGTGCCTAAACCTTTTCCGGCTGATTTTTGTAATGTCTGGATCAGGTTCAGGGCACCATTCTGCGGAAAAAAATTAAAATCACAGTCCAAAAAAAACTCATCCTGAAGTACGACGTCAATGAGAAGTTTGGGGTACGTACTATAGTCTTCATTTACTTCTTGTTGCCCATTGGAATTGTCTCTAAGAGTTAAAGCTTTTATTCAAAAAAGGTCGGGGATAGGTTATGTTGTATTTTCCACTATGACCGATGTGAATTCAATCAGCAAACAACGATATGGATTTTAACCAAACTTGTTTGCAGTCTCAGTTGTAAGGCATATTTTCTTTGCGGTGACATTATTCATATAAGAATATAATAAATTTCAAGCTTGGTAAGAAATTTTAAGAATTCAATATGCAATAACTTATTTGAAAATCTAAGCTGTATAACATTTTTTTCTCTCATTTTCTCAACAAAACCAGTAGATATGAGTCTTACTTTGTGTACATCTGCAATATTCCCCCCTGCAGCTTCCAACTGGCTTCTGTTTATCCCCCAGGTTGTAGAAAAGGGTACACTTGGCATCGGGCTCGTAATAATCATAGACTTTGATAGGTACAGGCTGGATTATCCCCACATCGAAGACTCGAGTCATGTTAAATGTAATACAAAATGGCTTGACACTGTCAATCTGTTTGATATATTAATTTTAAAAAAATGCTTTTAGAGTTTGGACACTTAAGTTTGAGTAAAAGTACCGTAACAATTTGGTATAACTTGTTACCCATTTTTGTCGGCTTTGCAAGTCGTAAACTGTGTTGCTTACCTTACTTAACCAACACAATTTTGTATCACACATTTTGTTTGTTGAATGAAGTAAAAGCACTCAATCTATACTACTCTTTGCATCAAATGAAATTTGTAAGGACAGTTTGATTAATGCGATCAAACACTGATGCTCTGCTGCAACTTTCAACATAACAAAATATATCGACTAAGTTTTTGCATTACCCAACGCTTCATAGAAAATATGTATATTAAAAGTGAAGCAACATTCAAATCAAACGTCCAAATATTTTTTGTCACTATTAAGCACATAGTCTATTCCTTACCTCATTCACGAAAAACTCAACCGCTCTGTCAGATGACCTGTATCTTGAAATGCTGCCATTTTCCTTATTTGCCAGCTGTAAATGGAACGACAACTTAAAATTTCACAATAATCATTTCATTCAAAACAACGCTGTATTGTTGGTCAGCGAGTCCGAGACTGAAGAGATTGTAGAGATATCTTTGAATGCTTTGATTTCATTTTGAAAATGCATCATTATTTATCAGGTGCTATAAATCATCGTTTACTATAGAGGATTTCTCGACAAAATACCTTCATTAAAGTTTCTTCGCTTGACCTATATCCAGCTAAACAACCAACTTCAATGACCGTCATCCCTGAACGTCCTGGTTTTTTATATCTTTTTTGTCACCCACGATAAAGGAAAAGAAAAAGGAAAACATTTTGTCAGGAAGCATTTGTTAGCAAAACCAAATACAGATAGCTGTCTAGCCAGTCAAGTTAAATCTTTGGATAAGATATTGCTTGCATTCTATTTACACAAACTAAATCAGTTTCCCCCCTCTAAAAATAATACAAAATCACGCGTGAAGTGAGACTTTGTGTATGGATTTCAATGGGCTGTTATGTATTCGAAGTCGCAAGTATAAAGCAAACAAATAAATCTTTTTTTCTCTCTCTCTCTGTAAACCACCAAAAAATTAAAAGATGAAATTGGATAGTTCTTACTGTGTGCAAACGGTCAATGCAAGTTCATCTAGAGTGGGAAGTTTCTTGAGTAAGGATATTTTCTTTTTCTGAAAATTCTTCTTCTTTTTTCTCCTTGTTTTCATATTTCTCTTTTTATTTCTTCTTCCTTTAACTGCTCTTCTTGGACGAACTTTTCTCTTGTGCTTGCTGCTTAATGATGGTGTGGAATAAAAAAACTGGTTTGGCCCATGTACAACTGTCAGATTTAAGTGATAGTTGCATCTTTCTTTCGCATGAGGAACACTGTATCTCACTTCAACCTAAAATATAGCAAAATTAGAAAAGCTGTTAAAAATGAAGACTTAGGGAAGGCTCAAAGTAATTGCTTGGTTTCACTAGACGTCATTTCCTATCAGGAACGAAATGGTTATTTTTTTAAAATCGAAATTCTTAAACTTTATATCGTAATCTTCTTTTTCACAAAAAAAGAAAAAAATCTGTAAGAGGGAACCATTCCAAACAAATTTTATTGATTTTTACGAAATCCCTCTTACAGAATTTTATTTTTTTATTTTTTTGTCAAAAAGAAGATTACGATACAAAGTTTTTTAAAAAATACACCATTTCGTTCCTGAATTCGACTTTTGAAATAACATTTTTGATGGCATACCAAGGGTTCTGATGTTGTCATAGCAACGTCTTACATCATTTGTTCATGTTCATTGTGATCTTTGGTTTATGGTCTTTAGCTTATTTTTATTCTTAGATCGAAATGGGAAATCATAAGCTAAATATGTATTTCACAGTTGGAGTGCATAATTATAACTCACTGTCATTTGAGCAACACCAGTGCCTGAAGTGGTAATCTTAATTTCCTTGCCTAAGTACTCGGAGACCTAGAAAGTAAAAAAAAAACATTTTGAAAATAAATTTTTAGACGAGTTATCTAAGTAAGATATTTTTTTTTTCACCTGTTAATTTAATTTTATCTGTTTATCAAAGTATTATGATCATCTGGGTGGATGTAGTCCTGAGAAGGACTGTTTGATGGGACTGACGTTTCGACAACCTGAGCGGAAGTCATCTTCAGAGTTCTCAGGACTACATCCACCCGGATGATCATAATACTTCGATAAACATTCATTCACCTGAGTCCAGACCGTTCTAAACAATATTAAATTTATTCATTGCATGGTCTCCTCCAAATTAGCAATTGCTCTAAAGGGGGTCAATCGATGAATTTGAGACTTGCATAACGAAAGCAACTTACTAAATTTGTCTACTTTATAGTTAATGCACATTCATATTAAGGCGATGTTATATATTATAATATAAGTTGTATAACTCACGTCAGTTTCTGATCGTAAAACAGCATTAGCTTCTAATAAATTCAGTCGATGTTTGTTTTTTATTTTTATCTCCAAGTCAAGTTTAACCTTCTCAACTTCTTTGCTGTACTTTGCGATGGATTCCAATGCAATACACGTGTCCTTTTGAAAAGCAAAAAAAAAGGATCGAACTGTAATTTAATTAAATGACTCTGTGGTTATGCAATATCACGTGATGGCAGCCATGTTGGATGGCAGGAACAGTACTGACAATCGTAAATAATTCAATTTCCCAGACTAAAAATACTATGAGGTTGTTTAATCATCTAACATGACCGCACGTGATAGTGCAAAACCTCTATTAACTTTTTTTCTTGACAACTGATCAAGTCAGTAGTGGTTATTAAGACTGAAAGCTGAATTTGTTTTAATTGATAAAGAGCAAGCACTGTATCCATAAGACACAATATGACATAACTAGCTCTATTTAGTACCAACTAGCACTGATGAAACAATATTATTTCTATTTTACTATTTTGTTTCTATTTAGCACTAAATATATTTAGTACTTCTTCATAGACTACCTGTTTGTTCTATAAGAGACAAAATAGTCTTAGGAATAGGAGATAACGGGTAAAATGTGATCAACATACTGCAGCTTGCACAAATTCCCCGAGGGAAGTTCTCTGTTTCTTTAACCAGACTACAATGGGACCAGCATACTCCAATCTGTTCAAGGCAACTTGAGCCAACAATGCGTAACCAGCGGTCTCGATGTTACGAGCCTTTGAGCCTGCCTCCCAGTATCGGCTGGATGTTGCTAAATCAACAAAACCAAACACATAATTATGCGTCATATTATAAAATTCAATTTCATCCAGCGAGTGATGTATCTTCTAACACACTGGGAAATTGTTTTGTACAAATCATAGAATAAGGAATTACGATTTGCGTTGGGGTCTCTCACCTTCAAAATCTGTCTTCCCTGCAAATGAGTTGACTTATAACTGACAATGTTTTGGATAAAATTTCCAATCAACAAAACCCAAAAGAGAAATTATTTACACTTCGCGGTTGATGTTTCCCTGCTAGCAAATTCGATTCTCCATCGCGATTCTGGCAGGGAAGCAAGGGAGACTCTGCTATAGCAGGGAATTTTGACGTCTCCGTCGTCGATTTTGGAAATCCCCAGGCCAAATGTATCATCTTGGACGTTACCAGTTAAAATTAAATTAAAAATTCCAACAAAGGAAAGAAAAGAAAGAAAAAGGTATTAATTATACCTACTATAGTTGTAGGAATTGTCTTTTTTCCCCCACAGCAAACTTATCAATAGTAAGCTTTAGAAGTAGAGTTGCCCTACTTTCAAGCACATGGAGTCTACTGGCCATGGTAATATTTTTTTCATTTCGTATAACTAAACATAATATAGTATATTGAAAACTCACCTGAATTATACCGCGCCTTCTCAATTAGCATTTCGTTGCTTCTAAATCGCTTGGTGCTGTTAGCTAGAGTCAGTGCATATGTCGTAATTGCCAGGGTATAAGTATCAGTTATATTTGGAATTCTTCCCTCTAGAAAAGTTGTTGCACGCTGGAGAGATACGTCTTCTATCTTAAAGTAATAACATATTAACAAGTATCAAGATTTCCAGTTGTAAATCATAATTTGATACTAAACTTCCTCTACGAATAAATAATTTAATTAATATTAATGATTAATTTAAAGCAGTTCAAGTCTTTGTAGTGGGTTAGTGAGAATTGTCAGATGGTTTCCTTGCTTCTTATTGGTTGTAAACTATGTAGACAAAACTAGGAACTAGAAAATGTATCCCTCCTATGAATGTACCATGGTAACCATGGTGTTAGGGATACCCTTTTTTGTTTTTGGTGTCCCTTTGCAAGATAGTAGGAACTCCTTTAAGCCGTCTCGAGGTAACCCTTCCCTCTCACGGCTAAGGGGATCTGATAAGTGTAAATATACTCTAGGGAATGATTTAAAAACTAGCAAAATCTTTATTTAACACATATACAATTTTTTTTACCTAAGTGTTTGGATCGGCGCATGAAAATGAATTATTACCTAAATATCGAAAACACTTACCAATCCCCCACATTGACACTGTTTTAGTGCAATAACCACAGCTGCTGTGAAGCTGACATCACTTGTGTACACACCACCATTCAACTTTTAAGTTTAAAAACAAAAGTTAAATTTTTACAAGCGTCATTGTTATATGAGTTAAACTTTACAGTGTTTTATTGAGTGTAAGTTAGAGTACATAGGTACGTCATAATATTTGTTTTCCGTTCCACTCACTCACAACAACAAATTAGAGAAAGAAACGCTTTTCAGTAAACCGGGAAGCATTTTAAACCGGAAAATCACAGTTTGACGTTGAGACTGCTTAACTATTCAATGTGAATGTAAGTCCTTCTTCTTGTGTTATTATTCTTCGTGTGTTACTTACCAAAGAAACGCGTCGTCCCTCTGTATATACGCCATCATTTCTCTGTCTCCCAAGTATCCAGTTAACAGAGTAACACAAATCACTTTTATCAATAACGGTGTTTTTTAATTGCCTTGCTTGACAAAACGTTTTAACAACGAAGGCAGTTAACCTAGCAAAACAAGGGAAGAAGAATCTGGCTGTTGCTGTTGCTGTGTTTTGTTTGTTTGTTTGTTTATTTATTATCATCATTATTTTTTGCTGAAGGTTTGAGCTTATTCCAGTTTCGTTTATCACCCAAAAAACTTTAGATTTAGGTTGGTTTTGGAATGGTTTTTTGGCTTTCCTAGCTTATTGTTATCCTTGTCATTGCTGCTGTAGCTGCTGCACCTGTTTTCTTGTACCTAATGATAAGGCTTAATTTTGAAGGAACAAAACATTTACCTTACTCATAAACACTAAATAGATTTCTTACCATGTGCTTCCAGAAGACCCAGCATTAGAAGGACGAACGATAGAATAAGAATGATCATTTCCACGAAAATTTCTTTGATGCTTAAAACCTAAATAATAAATTATTGAGTTTAAAAAGGCATAACTTGTGCCAGCTTGTGTGCCCTGCGGAACCCGTGACCCGTATGAGATATATAGAGCAGTTTTCGTATGACTGTGAAAAGCTCAATGCCGGAAGCGTGCCGCGCCGTGACCGTGATACTTCCTAGAATTTTAATTGACTGATTTTTTTTTTCACGCGCAATATGATTGGTCTAAAAGTGCCGTGATCTTGACGTTACCGTGTCCGCGCCGTGTTTATGCCTTGTTTCGGGTATTTGATTGGATGGAGAGTAAATTCTCGTGCAATGTGATTTGTCTGGCGTATCCCTTGCTGTGTCACAACCGTGTTCGTACCGTGAGCTTTTCACAGTCATACGAAAACTGCACTATGTTTCAGTTTACCTTCTTGAATGTAGCTATATTTTTTATTCTCCGTTTCATTAGTTAACTGCTTTGTCGTGGTAAGATAGTAAAGGATGTAGACATTAGGCCCTATTAACGCCATGTTCGACACACCAGAACCATGTGGTAGCTTGAGGAGCTTTTCGATGTTTTCCAAAATTAAGTCAGTAAATAATCCAGTGATTTTGCCTACGTTGCAAAACATATAAGTCTTTCAATTATGCTAGTATTTGTGATATGAAAAGCACTTCTCATGCTCATTAATAATTCATGAGTAAACCAGCCAATCAATGGGCTATTTTTGGGTCACATGATGTTACTTGAAACCTGGTAAAGTGCTGTGAAAGGAATGCATTCAGTCTGGAGTAACTGGAACAAAATTAATTCAGTCCTAGGACGATAGGTCCTATATAGTCCTAGGACTGAATTAATTTTGTTCCAGTTACTCCAAGTCGAATAATTAATGAGATGAGAAGTCATTTCAAAGCCTCCAATATCGGACTGGACGGGATTTCAAGTCCGCGCAATTCGTTCCAGTCCTAGGCTGCGCCTCGGACTGGAACTAATTGCGCGGACTTTAAATCCCGTCCAGTCCTCATTGTCGGCTTTGAAATATTACATCAACCACGGATAGTCTTGTTTCCTACCTTTGAGGAAAATCTTTGCAATTACAGATGTTGGGATTGCGTTCCTTGGTAGTTCTAGCTTTATTTTGTTCATCTGTATACCTTTCGTGTGTGTTTCTGATAAAAAAGAAATTAATTATACTTTTTTTAATAATTAATAAAGATGTATGGAATATTGAAATTAATCAAAATTGAAGAAACAATTGTTTAAGGGCAATTAACATGAATTCTTACCTATGCTGGGAAAATGCAGCACTTCAGACTGATTTTTCCTTCTTTGATTTTTTAGATATTCTGTTGAGTCAGCAGTTGAGTTGCAACATTAACTTAAATACTTATCCTAATCTAAATATAATGCAATCACAATTCCTTGGTGGACATATTTTGCAACCCAATTGATAGGGAGATCGAATTGCATTTAAAAACGTTGTCTTGTTTCGCTTGTCTTTTTATCAAATTGTTTATCAAAAGTTGCCTTGATTAAGATAATTAAATTCAATAAATCCATGTATAGTGCAAACCTTTTGGATCAAGAACGTGCGACTGTGTTAAACTTTTTTGTTCCCCTTCAGGCTGTAAGTTAATATAAGGAACATTATGATGATTTTACTTTTACGTTTCGACCTGTGACCACCCTTCACCTTCTTCTTCAAAATGCTACTCCGTGTTTGGGCACACGAATTTAAAATTTAGTAATAGGGTGCGCATGGGATGGAAGAGTGAAGACAATGGAATTCTTTACTATCAAATTGCTTTGAATTCAAAGATCGGATATTACGATAGCGCGCATACATTTAAATTCTACTACGTTAATTATATGTATCTAGCAAAACAGTTCTAGGGCATCACAACTGAGTCTCCGATGCCCTCCGAAGGCGCAAAAAATAAAAAGGAAAAACTTATATACAGAAAATTTACACATACGCTCGTATATATGGTCTATAAGTTAACTAAATAAATCTTTAGTGCTCTTTTGAAACAGTCTACAGATGTTGAGGCGTAAGTATTTTGGTATTGAGGTTGCTCCACAGGCGTGGAATAACAACCTTTTCATATACCCTTAGTAGGAAAATGATGTTTCATACTGGATGTTTTACTGCCCCAGAAAATTATTGTATATTTAATATTGCCTAGAAACCTAGAAACGTAAAAACCAGACTAGAAAGTGTCAAGGGGCATCTTTTAGCTCTTATAGACTGTGTCAATTGTTTCAGGCAGCCAGTGCGGGCAATGAAAATATTATCTAAAAAAAAAACTTACTAATTATTTCTTCAATTGAATATCGTTGGACAATTGGAGGTTCGTGGCATACATGTTGGGGGATGTTCAAGGCATGTGGCACTTACTTGATATCCAACTCAAACTTAGAATTTACCTTTGTGGCACAGACAATGATAAAAATAAGTGATATTCTAATATTTTGGTGCAAACTATAATTACAAAATATTGACAAACTTACAACTACAAGAAGCTTCTTTAGGATTCGGTCATCCCCGTAAAAACTTCTCGCCGTCACCTCAATTGGTATCTCCCCAAATTTGATTGGCAATAAATTAATAGCATAGGAAACTGAACTTTCCGCTTTTACTTTAATCTTACTGGATGTCAATCTAGATGTTTTTCCTGGTTGAGCCACTGAGCAGAAGCTTTTGTCTCCTTTGAGATATAAGTAGACCTTCGAAACGAATAAAATATCGAAAATAATAAGTAAGGAAAAGGTGCAAAAGGGCAATAGAGGCTTTGCACCATCACTTAGTTTCCCAGGGGGAGAATACTCTATTGCTGTGCCTTCTGCATGGTGTCACCATGTCACCATGTCCCTGGTGCAAAGCCACTATAACACCCAGCGTCAGATTAAATTGGGATTTGGAGCAGATCGAGAAAAAGCTGGGGAACCTAGACAATTAAAAACTCCCAAAATTATATGAGGCAAACAATAAACAACTCTAACACGTGCGATCATGGGTTGCTCAAAGCATGGTTGAGACCATGGCCACACCAGCGAAGGACATCACAGAAACCCTCATCTTTGAGGAAAAGCGGACCTCATATTTAAACTAAAATATAGAAACGTGAAAATATATTCATGCTTACAACGACTGCACAACGACTGATCCATAGGGAGAGCCGGGGGGTCCGGGCCCACCTTTCAAACCTAAGTTTGAATTGATTGTTTCTTCCTAAAATCTATACGGTTTTTTTCATGTAAGGGTTTAAAGTTTTGTATGACGCATATCTTTCATTATCATTACCAAAATATCATATTTCTTGTAATTAAAAAGAGTTGCCAAGATGGTAATTTCCTCTCCTCGTTGTACAGAATATGGCATGGAAAGATGAATGAAGAAAGATTTGAAGGTTGTGATGTGAAGTGGCTTAGCGATACCAAAACCAGCGGAACTGGACACTCCTATTGCCTGCACCACCCATGTTGTCATGGTATCCGGTAAAGAAACAGGTAAGACCGCTGAACCACATTTGCCTTGAAAATCTGGTCGTATTTTTCTGCAGTCTTCGACTCTCGCACTTTGTCTGATCATATGAAAACATATTTAACAAATAAAACAGCTTTTTCTGTGCTCCCTTCAGTAATAAAGCACGCAGGATGTGACGTAAGCACAAAAGAAGTACGAGCCGTAGCTAGGCGAGTGCTTTTCGCACTTCTTGAGTGCTTACGGTGCTTAATAATGAATATTAAAAAATATATATTAATTTATTTTTTGAGAAAAAGTATACTTTTCTAGATAACGTGAACTCGATAAACAATGATTAAGGTACACATTAAATTACGTAGCCGAATCAAATGTTTGCAAATCTTATAATACAGATGATCATACTTCAAAGTTTGTCTGCGTTTTGCTATTCAGCGCTTGGCATTATTTTTTATCGAATTTCAAAAGTTTATTTCCCCTTTTGAAATTTGAAAGTTTTAGATGGTATAACGGTGTGAAAAATAAAATAGTAATGTCAACAAAAAGTGATAAAAGGATACAAGTATTATATTCCAGCTGATACTGTCGGAGGACATTTTTTTCATCCCATATGAATCTGGTAACCATTAATATAACCTTATTGTTGTCTCTTCAAGGAACCACGTTCTAGGAAAATACTGACGAATCATTGGCGATTCTATGAGGTCCTCTGAAATAAAATATAATTTTTATTTACTCAAACAAACATAAACAAAAAACAAATTACATTTGTATGAGCGAGTGGGCGAGTTTATAGTGAGTGACAGTTTGGATCATATTTTAAATATTATATCGAATATAATATATATATTAATAATAAAATAAATATTATATCGAATATACCTTCAAAGCGTCCTAATAATTCTTCAAATGATCTTTTAGACCGCCTTCCACGATTCCCTGTACATCCACATATAATAGAACAGTAAAGTATACCTAAAGCTTCAAGCTATTTTCCACTACAACAAACTCATTTACTAAATATATTTATCTTAGTCAGACCTTTACTTTGGGCTTAAAGTTCCCCATTTTAACAGAATTAGGAATTTTCTAGATCTCGTTTTCTGATTGGTATAGAGCCGGGGCAAATAGGTGGACATACCGATAAATTACTTCAGCGAAACAAGCGCGCTTGAAAAAGTTTTTTTTTTTTTTGTGTACTAACATTGTTAATTTTCTGGGGTAAAAAATTTTTTTCCTCCAATTTTCCGTAGCTTGTCCTCTTATTTTCCACTCTTTGTTTTGTCATCTAGCCTCAGAGGCTACGCCTCGTGAGTCATTTTGACAACAATTTGACGGCTATATATGCCCTTTATGCTTCATTTTAGCTTCATTTTAAAATAGGAGAAATTGTGTTATGTTAGAGCACTTTGGGGGCGGTAAAAGTCAGAAATGTCTTCATTTTCCCTACAAACTTTGAAGTGTACTCAAATCAGTTACGCATTCATTATCTTCGTTAAAACTTACCTTCTGATCTCGTGGCTGTGTTTACGATCATATCACGAGAAATTACAACCATGCGGGCATTCTGATTAAGACAAATACAAATACAAATACAATCAGTTATGAGAATCATTTGGTGTAAGCACATATAATAATGATTTAAAGATTTATGGTCTATGGTTAATTAATGATTTTTCTTATAAAGCAAATGACCACATACTTTTTTATTTAGGAATTTAAGAATCATGTCTTTGGACGGATGGGAAGAAGGCAGATACTTCGTGAGGGTACTGGTGAAGAGTGCCCCCTCCCCCATTGACAATGATAATGGGAGGTTCTTATGTAGCGCATTTACACAATGTCTCAATGCGCTCTACATTTATTACCAGTGTAGAACTTTACGGGCTACAAATTAGACAATCCTGGAAAGGTCCTTTCTTAAGTATCATACCTGGAAAACATCTTTCGCATTTTTTCCACTAGTTTCTTCATCAATAGAAAAATCTTTTAACTGTTTAAAAACCTAGTCACAATAAAAACAATGTTATGAAAGTGCTTAAATATATTTTAAGGTAAGACTTCTTATTAATCAAAGCACACAAAAAAAAAGTAAATTAAATAACGAACCCACCATTCCAGGAGAGAGGATATTGCCGTTTCTTTGATAGTAGACAGTTTGATCAACACCAACTAGTGTAACAGTAGTTCCAACGGTACCCACAATTTTGAGATCGTATGGATTGCCTGGCAAGTAAACTGTTTCCTGGTGTGAAGGGACAATAAAAATCTGAAAAATTACAACAAAATCTATTTTTAAAAAACGTTGTCATCGGTCGGAGATCTGAAATCTGAAATCTGAGACATAATCTGTATACAAAAATTTTATCCAAACCTTTTTGAAATAAAGGTTTATACATATAAAGTTGTGAGTTCACAACATATATTTGTCTTTTGTTTTCGAATACAGAATTTTTGCAAAACGCTGTACATACGTAAATACATAAAAACGAGGTGTATTTTGAGGTGCAAGTTTTTTTATATTACCGGGTTTGGAAGCTCAGCCTCTACTTCCAGCAAAATGCTATCAGAAACGATTTTCCCTGTATTCTTGCTTACATAATAGGCAACGAGCCGAGCCGATGGAGACATTAATGGTGATACTTTGAAGGAAATCGTGATGGTGATACCAAACGTTTTATTTAAAGTCGCACTGTGGACAATTTTCCCAAGTGATACAACCTGGTTGTTTTAACAACAAAAAATCACATTAAAATGAAATAATATCCGTATCCAAACATATTTCCGCCATCCATTATTCCTTCCTCCCTTCCTCCCTTCCTCCCTTCCTCCCTTCCTCCCTTCCTCCCTTCCTCCCTTCCTCCCTTCCTTCAAGTTCCTTCCTTTCTTCCATTTCTTCTTTCATTCACGTATTCGATTCATCCATGCATTCGTAAATTATCGCCCCACGTTTGTTTACGATATATTTCCGCCAAACAGGTACATTATTAAAACTTATCTGTCTTACCATGTAATTCAAATGATTTACATTAAAACCCGTCAGGATCGCGTCAAAAAAAATGGTTGACCCAACCTACAAAAAAAAGGCGTTTTTTTCAATTTTTTAAATGACATAAATTGGATATATTAATTGTATTAACTGACATAATAATAGTTGGCTAGTGTGTCGTCCCGTAGTAGTGCCAAAAATTACCTTTGCAGGTCTAATTTGTTGCAATTGTATCATCTCAGTCGATTCAGAAGCAAATGCTATGAAGTTTTTTAAAGCATTCTGTGTCTTAAAAGTTTGCGATTTCGTTTCCACCTGAAAAAATGAAAAAGAATAACATAAAAGAAAAGTATTGAATACACAAGACGATGCACAAAAAGGAGCCACCTTGAGAAGAAAACAAAACAAAACAAAAACCAGATAAAAAGACAAGCCAAAGTATTTTTTAAATATCAAAGAAATCAAGGAATATAATAACTGCATTTCAACCTTTATATTTAGCCTTCTAGTTTGACGCGGAACATGAAGAGTGAATGAGATAACGCCTTTATCGTTTGTTGTGGCTCTTCCTTCTTTTGGTATCGATTTAAATGAGGTTCCATACGCTTTAACCGAAAGTTTCACTGGAATTCCATCAGCATTGTCTTTATTGGGATACGAAACTTTGGCCTAGAAATAAAAGAACATTTAAATTAAGGGGAATTCTAGATCACGACTCATGCCAATCTTAAAAATGAATAAGAAGTAATGACCTTTATTGGAAATGGTAATCCTGGTTTAAAGTATCGCGCTGTGTTGACGTACTCAATACGGTATGGTGTCGTCACGAAGTAGATCGAGTTCTCCACCGCTCTCTCTGTTTTGCCTGTCGACTTCTCTGTCACATCAGCCTCGACTTGAAGACGACAACCGTCTGGAAACCACTTGTCTTGCAATAGATTCTGTATGTGTTTTGTTTCAACTGGAAATGTAAATGAACTCTCATGGAACTAGGAAATAAGAGATAAAAATTAAGGATTATTGATTGTAATTACTATAAGTATAATCACAACCATAAGTGTACCAGTGTTCTATATGTCATAACAGACAAAGGATCTTTCTGGAGTCCTAAAATGGACAGTCGGACAGCAACCTTTCCCGCCACTTTTTTCCCATAGCCATATCTGAAATAGTAAATAACACAACTTTTAGAAGCAACTGATTGGGGGCGGGGGGATTGTGGGTTATAGAGGTCATCGATGGTGGTGGGACGACTATGATAAAGATTATTATTACCGGCCATGACATAGGCGGTGATGATAAATGATGATGAACTATCAAATATGTATGCCTAGAGATGATGACATTAACAATAGTAGTATTGATGAATGATTATGCACGATAAAAAAAAGGCATGGTGATGTTGGCAATGCCGTGATGTTGATAGTGTACGACTATATATGGCAATGCACACGATGATAATGATCATTAAAGGTACGCAGTGATGATGACGATGATCATGTTCATGATCATGGTGTTGATACGATTGAACAAAAATGGCCTGCTTTAAAGGACAGGTCGATTATGAGAGAAAATTGCTTGACCAAAAATCATGATTTACTCTTTTACTCGTATGTAGGTAGACCTACGCATCAACTGCGCAGAGAATTTTGGATCGCTCCCGAATATGGTGCAGGAAGCTAGGGGGCTGGGCTACCGACGATTATTTTGCCGCCATTTTTGATTTTGTTCTATTTGATTAACATTAACCCTACCAAGCAAAAGAAAAAAGCCGTCAAAGATCCGATAGAAACAAAATCATAAATGGCGGCAAAATAATCGTCGGTAGCCCAGCCCCCTAGCTTTCTGCTACGTACTTACTGGGCTTTGCCAGACACATTAAAATAGGTATCGGTAGGTAATATGTAGCGTGGACCTTTAACCATGACGGAGAACGTTGGCAGAACTGCAAATATAGTTATGTACATTTTGTGTTACAACTAGAAAACTCTGTTGGTGTAAGGGACTGTGCAATAATAATTAGGAGAGGGGGGGGGGGGGCTGAAAAATGAGATATATCAAGCAAAATGTTAGGCAGTACCCCCCCCCTAAAAACAAAATTTTTAGTTCTTACCCCCCCCCTGTTGTGTTAAAAATAACGTTGACACCCCCCCCCCAATGATTACCATCCTTCAATTAGAAATTTGTTTATGTGAATACCTTTTGTCATGCTATTGCAAGCCTGTGCTTACTTATCATTTGTTGTATTTTTCTTGACAACCGAAGTCGAGAAGTAAACTAAAGCGACTTTATTTGGGTTAAAGTTAAAGTTTCAATGAGTGATCACAGGAAACATTTGTTGTCTTTTTCTTGACAACCGAAGTCGAGAAATAAAAAGCTTAAGCGACTTTATTTGGGTTAAAGTTAAAGTTTTCAAGGAATGATAACTTGTTGTGATTTTTACTCTTTGCACACGCCATTTAAAAGCCTTTGTGTCCCTTGTTATTATGATACGCTTGGTGGTTCCAGTAGGCGGAGCTTGTGTTTCTTTTGGAGGCCGTGGTAGATTTAAACCACTCTGATCAGTATGCATTTCGCTATCTGTTTTCGAAAAATTCCATTTAATGGCAAAAATATTTATGGAAAGTCAATGAAATTTGGCAGAGGTAATCCTTCGGTGTCTGGAAACATTTCCCATATGAAAACGTTTTGACTTCTTAGTTATCAATTGACACGGTTTTCTTTGTTATTCATAAGGCTTTATTTTTATTACAACCCTCATAAACAATGGACAAACTTAAAGCCCGGGGAGGGAATTGAAATGCAGCAGGGAAGAGCGGGGCTGATATGAATTAATCTGATTGGCTCATTATGAATCGAAGGTCAATATATAGTTATAAACCGGGTTTATAACTATATATTGACCTTCGATTCATAATGAGCCAATCAGATTAATTCATATCAGCCCCGCTCTTCCCTGCTGCCTGACGAGTAAACTATCTGGGGAATAATACTATTCTACAGAACTAATCTAATAATGTTTACATTCAAAAAAACTATAGAGATATGTTTTCTAAACATTACATTATCAAATCGTTGCTAGTGCTCCTAGTTTATGTGTTAAAGTTTACAACACAGTTTTTAAAATAATAATTCTTACAAACTGGGTTTTGCTCATCCTTTTCACTACATTTCTTCTTGTTTTCCTGGCCGCCATTATCGAGATTTTCGTTAGGTCTTTTTGCCGTAGATGTGGTACATTCATTGAAAGGCTTACCTCCACTGTCAAAGCACTTGGAAATCGCTGTCTTGCAAATTGAAAATTGGGCTTGAATGCTGAGAAAAGGTATTCGGCGTTATAAAAACTGCCTCTTCGTCAGTACTCTCCAACTCCATTGCCATACAGCCACATGTGATTACGAAACCCTAAAATCTATGGTTTTCTATTATCATCTGCACTTTTGTTTAATTAGCATCATAGATTTCCAGAACATTAAAACTATGTGCCACATTACCTCTGTAGGGACTAGAGGGCATTAGTAAATCCCTTTATAATCAACTCACATTGTTCATGCTCTATAGACAACAAGGGAAATATAAAAACAAAGCGGAAAATGTTTACCCTTTTGTATACATTCTGAACTTCCAACTGAACCACGAATATTTTTTAAAATTCTTTTTATTTTCATTATCTTAAAAGTCTAACATCAGAATATTATAGAAAACCTTCTTAATTGATAACTAAAATAGTTAGTTACCTCGAACGTCGGCAATAAGCCATATACATCCCTCGGGCCTGCGGCCCTCGGGATGTATATGGCTTATTACCTCCGTTCTCGGTAACTAACTCTTACTTAAGTGATTGTAGAAAATGAGCTAAATCATCAGCTCTTTAAAAAATCTTCATACTTCAGTTCGTTCATATAGGCAAACTTTAAATAGCATTTAATGGCAAAGATATGCGATTTTTCAAGTTATTTTTTTCGGATCTTGCAAGTGGAACTCTAGTTCTACAAAAGCCGTATGAAAACTTTTTAAGTTAAGTGCTTCTTCATGCCAGAAATAAGCGTTTTTGATGACAACTACGGCCATTTTGGCCTATTTTCTTTGTAAATGAGCGCGAGCAATCGAGCTGAACATTTGAATTTGGCGCTTTTGAGCTCATAAATGTCCCGGATGTGACGCCCCATTCTGCCCGATGCGATGTCCTTGTCTGCAACAAATAGTACTTCAAAGAATGTTCAACAAAACCGTCCATTTCAGAGTCATCTGATTCCACAACGGAACTATTTTCAGAAGAATCAGAGTCGTATTCGGAATCACTGGACAGGAATTCTGTACTAATTAATTCTTTCATTCCCAGGCAAGAGCAAAATTAAGGACACGTGCTACTAGCGCAGCTTTATTTCCTGTTAATACGTTAAGATTGTTCTGCTTGAGGTAGATATTTAGTTTTGCTGTCAGAGCTTTGACTTCGTGTTCATCTTTCCAGTTAATGTTTGGAAGGGTGTTTCGTTCAGCTTTCCTTTTTTGAGCTTTTATTTCAAGAAACTCAAGATGTTGAACAAAGCATTTGAGAGTGGTTTCATCAACCATCAATTTCTAACACACCTCCTGCATTTCATTCACGTTGAATGAGGTTAACCTACCAGAAGCAAATATCTGCTTGATTTGCATACTTGAAAGTTGTCGGACTCAGACTGGTCACATTAGATGGAATGTATCCGCGTGGAAAGGCTGTTGTGTCACCGAGATCGGGAACAGGGAACCAATTTGCTGGGACACCTGCTGTCCAGCCCTCCTTTTCACACGATTTACATGTTGGCTCACAAGCAAACTTCAAGTAATCTAAATAGTACTGCCCTTGTCGTACATGATCTTTCTTTAGTTCTCGAAGCTTCAAACACAAGCCATTTCCACACATCATTCCGCGTTTACCAGCAGATGCCTTCCTCCACTGAACAAGATATTTGGCAAGAAAATGTACGATCTGATTCTCTTTAGGGTAACTGGGCACAGAAATATTTTGAATTTCGAGTATTTTGAATAATTGTTTAACACTGTTTATATTGATATATGTTACAGTTACGGTTTGTATTCAGAATATTTTATTGCTTTTATATACATTTCGAATAAAACTTAAGGCCCCCCCCCCCCCTCCGTCAAATGAGTGATCTTACTTTGAGGCCCCCCCCCTATCTTAGCATCCATTTTATGTGATGCCCCCCCCCCTCTGGTTTTTCAGCCCCCCCCCCCCCCCCTCCTGATAATTATTGCACAGTCCCTAAGTGTTGGTGCTTTTGGTGTTGGTGTTGATTTTTGCTTTCCATTGTAATTTGTAAATTCAGTTGATTTTGCTTTTATTTTGTTTCCTTATTTTTCTAATGCACAAGTTTCCTGCTAACACTGAAACAAAGCCGTACTTACTATATTCCTGTACTCCAAACTTGACTGATACTTTGTTGGAAAGCTTAGAAAAATATGAAACAGATTGTAATAAAAAAAAAGATTAACATCTGTTTTGTCCCAATTCCAAACGGTTATTTTCTTTGACAAAATATTTTTCATTGACTTACGAGATGTCCGTAGTAAGCATCCATTGTCCAATTTCCGGTCATTGCAGGATGACCAAGATAGATGAATTTGTGAATGAATCCTAAATACATTTTAGCATATATAAGAAGCAAGATAAAATAAATATATAATATACCTTAGTTTAGCTTTTCTTCTGAAAAGAACTATAGGAATATGAACCCCTTATGTTCCCAAAAATGAACGAAGATAGATTCCTTTGCATTTAGTATACTTAGATGTTCAACTTTATACGAACCAGATTTGTTAACCAGGCCCTGCCACTGTTGCACTGCGATGCCTTGTGGATTCTTTAATTTCGATAAAATAGAATAAAAAACAAGAAAGCATGAGTCCTAAAGATACATTTCCAACTTAATTACACACTCTGGTAATGAACATATTGACAGGCAAGTATAAAGACCAGAAAATGAGAAAATGCAGACCGTCTATCTATGAAGTCCACCAAGACACGACTTAGAGATTGGAAAGAAAATTAGTTCACTCTCTCTCTTTCGCTTCGTAGCTGGAGAAGTTGAATTTCAATTTGTTATCACGATGTGCATTATTACATTTTCTTTCTCCCCCCCCCCCCCCCCCCCTCTTTATGGTGTTAAAAAAAGACAAGCAAGTACCACACCTTACCTTGACGATAAATTTGACCTGCAGATAAATAGATCGATGTGAAAACTACGTCTTATGTTTTCTAGGTAATGATTTTCTATGCTAGTTTTCTATGCGTTATGTTTTGTTTCTTTGTGTGATTTTCGGAATGGGATGTTTTTAATTATTTTGTAAATTAGGGAATCAATATGGGAGGGTGAGGGTTCCGCGCGAGGCTCCGTACACTGTGCTACCGTGGCCATCCAACTTATTTTTTTGCCAATTAGCAACTAGCAAATCAGACAGCTAGAATGTGTGCACTCAGCGTGACCGCAAATGTTTAGATTTATTTCGTACTTTGCAGCAAAAACGTAAATAAATGGCTAGGAATTTGCATTGGTGATTTTCATACCGATTTAATTCGCAATTTGCTGGCTTACACTGTAAATAAATTGTAATATTTAAAAAATATAATGTACCTATCTATCGCTCGTAACTACTATCAATAATCGAAACTCCCTCGATTTCAATTACAATTTACGCACCTTCTTCGTACTTGGCTTCAAATCCATTCCCAGAGGGATAACATGTAGTCTTACTAGAAGAACATATTGAATCACAAAGTTACTGTATAATAACTGGCTGGTCAAGATTCGTAAAATTAAACTGTGTAACTTCGCTTTCGACATATAACTACATAGCCAAGCCTATCTCTAGAAACTCTCATTTACCATTTTCTTCTGGAGTATAGATTGGCTTGTCTGTCTGGATAAGAAGGATGCCATCTTGGTAACTCAGACGAACTTTTGCGTTACTGTAGAAGCGTAACTGGGGTCCTTTGCATTTTGCAAACAGGTGGATATACTTTTGCTTTTGATCTCCTCTATCTAATATGTACTCTGGGTTGATCTACGAGGCACAACGATAATAAAAGAATTATTGAATGAGAATAAACATCACAGGCCATGTTATTAAAACCAAAAAATGTCGATCGTGCTATCTGCCACAGAGCATCTTAATATGACACTGTGAAAAGGCATCATTCACCACGCTAGCTTCACGGTACGTAATTTGACGACACCTTTTATTTGACCGAATCGAACTGTGGTCAAGATCATTATTAAGCCGAAAACCACGGCACACCATGCAACCCTTCTTGCACACAGTTAAGTTTTTCAACTCGGAAAAGGCTATAAATGTGTTAGCGCTCAAATTTCGAATATTTCATATAAATAATGTGCATATTTTTTTTCGCAGTCGGTAGAATTCGACATGATAATTTTATTATTAGAACTTGCCTTAACTGTTAGAAGTTTGGGGTCACCTGTTTTGGACAAAAAATGAATCACATTTTACAGAAATAATACATAATTGTAGTGTTATTCGAGGTTCTTAAAGACTGATGAAATACTCCTACTCCCTTCATCCCGACCCCCTCAGCTCTCCTTTCTCCTTCCCCTCTAACCTTACGGCCACCTTGCACGCGGTGCCGCTACGGAAATTTAAGCTTTAATCTGTGAGTCAGCCGCCGTGTCCTTATTAGTAGATCAGTCCAATGATTGGTCCAGGGTTCAATAGAATTGACATGTATTGTAACTTTATCTTTTAAATAGTTTCACATAGATAAACAGGAGAACATTTAATAAATAAATAAATAAATAAATAATAAATAAAAAAAAAGAGGTTGAGCTCCTAGTACAATACCTGCAGAGATCAAAGCGTGATCTGAAGAAATCACTTTAGATGAGGATGGTAAACGTAGTGCTACTTCAACATCATGCGGAGATGTCACGTCGAATAATGCAACATGGATCTTCTGCGGTACCCCAATGTCGAATACATCGGGAGCCATGATGACATGCCTAAATTTATACGCGGAATTTCCCTTTTTAATGAATCATTTGCACTTCTATCTTCATACAAATAAGACGCTTTTCAGTGATGTTTCTTTTGTCATTGCAATGCAATATCTCAGGCCGCAGCTACAGTTAGCAAATACGCACCTATATTGCGGACTTAGTTTATGAAACCTTTCCAATGCTTTACCTTATTTAAAAAAAATTATACATGCTTTTTTATATTAACTCATTTGAAATGACTAAAAGTAAGAAATAAAGAAAAAAGGACCTTGAAAGAAAAACATTGTTAGTGCATGATTCACTGCGCAACTAATCCTACGGTTTCAGAGAATTGGAACTCTACTTAAGTACCAAATTCAAAACACTTATTTCGCCTCGTAATAATACTTTGAACATACCTTGGAATTGAAGAACATCCTGCAACAATCAGGGAAAGCAAAAATAGTGTCCACATTATGCGCTCTCCAGTACTTGTATTGATGGTACTTTCAATGATAATTGCGTGCTTTCATTCTCCTTGTCCTTACGGAAAACATGATAGTTTTCACGGCCTTGTCTTTTTATAGCGATTTTAAGAAGTCGAGTCATTAGATATTATTTTACTTGGGTCAATTGTTGGAACTATCAAGTCACCTAACTTCTCTGTCATGCTTTAGCGTGTAACTAAACCGTCTGTCATCAGGTCTACTACTTCCTGTTAGTCTACCTATTGAACCATTTCCAACGAAGCGGTCCCTTGGGGTACTTCTTTTACAAGTGGCAGGGGTTATTGGCGGTCTGTTTTGAAAACGAGCCAAAAAAGATACGCACAAATTAAAAGAGCTGTGGAGGCGAACGGGACTCTAACCTAGGTTATTCTGCATTCAATGTCCTAGAACGGTAGAAAACCGAACGAAAACCCAGATCAGAGCAAAGACAGGATATTAGCTGATAAACAACTCTACTAGTTCATATACCATAGCGTGTCCAGTCGGATTCAACTCAGGCTAACTAGTGTAAGGCTAAAGAGGCTTCAGCCATAAAACTAACCCATCCCATGCATGTCAGACTGTTTGTTTAGTTCCAAAAAGCATGAGTGTGGTTTAAATTAATATTATATTAATTGACTTTTATTTAATAAGGTTGACACTTGCTTGATAGTCGCAACTTAGCAAGCACTAAGTCAGCTAGTAACGTCTCGGAATGGCACAAGACCGTCATCAGGTTTTACGGGCTTGCACTACTGAAGAATGGTTGAAAGAAAACGAAATATCAGGGTTTATTCTATTTCGCAGAACGAAACAAAAAGAAATAATGTGTTTGAATTGAATTAATGTTAATAAACCTTCAAGTGCAGCTTCTTTTGGTTCCCTTCAATGTTCCCAGTCTTTGCGCATGTACCATACCAAAACACTTTCTAGGCCAACTGACAAAACACATTCTGCAAGGGATTGTCTTCTGTATTCCCATTCTTAGTGCTAACTTTGCTATTCTTTTTGCTGTATCTTTTGAACAAGAGGAATAACTTGAAAAGTAAAGCTATTTCATTGGGCTGTTGGCAGGCGCCATTTTGAATACAACAGGGACCCCACGTAACACAAAGGGAGCAAATTTTTTTAAAGCTTGGTAGAAAACAAAAAATTAAATAAAATAAAAAAATAAAAAAAGGGAACGAAGCAAAATTGTATCATCATTCAAAAACAGTTATGTATTGAATAGTTAAGATCTGTTCAACACATATATAATTTTAGTACTAACATAACTTTATTGTTAAATTTTATAAGCATGGGCGATTTAACAAGCAATTAGCTAATTAGGCTGCTTCTACATTTCATACCCTTTGATTCAATACTGATCACATGCATCTGACTATATAGAGACTGCCTAACTTATTCCCAACTCATATCAATCATCAAATGAGTTAAAATTGACTTATTAGTATAAAATAATTGATTGGTTGGGAGCGCGTGCTTTATGAGAGCACACAACACGCGCTGGCACTTTCAGTTGCGTCATTCCTATCCGAAATAATCTGAGTTATTGTAATTTTCATCTTGTTAAAAGAAATAAAAAACCTGCTTGTTGTGCTTTGTGCAGTTATAAAGCACTTGGGGATTGGCATAGCACTTGTGTTCTGCCAACCCCCGCGTGCTTTGTAACTGCACGCAGCACGCGCGCGTACAGTTTCATTAATTTTCTATAGTTTCTTTAATTTTTATTTGTTCAATCATGAAAAGTCTCTGACCAAGAACCACATCCTCTTCTTTTAATGCGTGCCGCAAGCTTATCCACGTACTCCTCCTCATTTTTATCCAATTTCTTAACGAAGGCATCGTTGTTTAGTACGTATAGGCCATGTTTTATCTGTCCCATAATAAGAACAGTCTCTTTCATCCACAAATGTGGATTTACGCAAATAGCTTGCTTTCTGAACTCAATTACATTTGTTGCATTGATAAGTTGGACGTCTTTTCCCGGCTGTTTGAGAACGGTGATAACTAGGACATTATAAGTTAACCATGTGTTGTCCTCATCTATGAATACAACCTGTCCTTTGATTGCTGAGAATATAATTGAAAAGTTATATAAATATTTCCTTTTCTCGTTTACCCGCGTTGTGTTCCATGACTACAGAAGCATTAGCCAAGTTTTAGACCACATCAATGTAAAGAATATGAAAGTTAAACAATTCATATTTATACAATGTTTTGAAATCCCACACAGCGTACTTTTTAATGGTATCTGTGAATAACTGACTTACAAACGAGGCTAAGCCTGTGCAAATGAGTCAAGAAGTCAAGGCATCACTTACCATAATCAAATTGTTTGCATATTCTTTTCTTCAATCTGCCAGCATTTCCAAGACTAGGATTCGCAAGGGGACATTTGCCTACGAGATCAATATGGTAACCATGTCAAACTTTGAAGAAAGTAGCTTATTAATTTTGGTTTTAAGTTTAGGAGAAGCAGCAATGGTGCAGGACGAAAAAACCTTAATGTCTTCCTTTGGGAAATATATTGCTATCTTTCCCTGGAAAATAGTATTATTACTACACTATTACAATTGGCTGTCTTCAATCTAGTTTATCATTTGATAGCAAATTTATCATATAAATTTATTAGACAGGTATCTCTTGCCTTGTGTGCATTTGCAGAAGCCAGTGTCTTTGCATTTACCCACAGACTTTGAGCTTGGTCCAAGATTATAGAAAACAGTACAAGAATCATCAGGCTCATAGTAGTCATACACTTTCACAGGCACAGGCTGAATTCCACCAACATGAAAATCTCGAAATACGCCAAACGCCACACATAATGGCTTAACATTGTCAATCTATGCATAAAAGGATTGTGTTAAAAACCTTCCTTAATAATTCTAATTTATGACAACCCTTGTGTAATTTGCAATCTACTTGAAAAACTGTTTATAGGAAAAGAACAGTTTGGCAATACGACATGCAGAAATCTATTATCAATTTGCAAATAAAGAAATGCCAAAACCAAAACACCTAGATACCACAGGAAAAAATAGATGTAATAACCTTAACTCACCCGATCCAAGTAAAACACAACGGCTCTGTCAGATAACTCGTATCTTTCGATACTGCTATTATCTTTCTTTACCAACTAGAATAAAAAAGTAAGGAATGAGTAATCATTTATTTAAATCAACCGGCCATTATTATTATTATCATCATTATTATTATTATTATTATTATTATTATTATCAGCAGTAAACACGTTTGAATGCTAATTAGGTAAGCTAGATAGGGCGTAATTTCGTAATTTCTATTATTATTATTATCATTATTATTATTATTATTATTATTATTATTGTTGTTGTTGTTGTTATTTGGATGCAGTACCTTGGCCAAGGACTCTTCGATGACACTATATCCAGTCAAAATTCCGGCATCAATTATGGCCATTCCAGTTGTTCCACGCTTTTTAAAACTATACACCGCACAATAAACACAAAATATTGATATATTTTTGATTGTCAAGTATAATGTCTGACCCATGTTCAGAAAGTATGAACACCTGGGTTCAAACCATTTACTCTAATATAAACACGTATGCAATAGTAAAAGCCTACCTTCTTCTCTGGCGTACTGCTTGGGAGGTTGTGCAAAGGGATTACTCAAATGTGTAAATTTGTACCCTTTTTGGATATTTTAAGGTATTGGAGTGTCGGTTGGAGATCTGGAATCTGAGACCGAAAAAAACTTTAAGCCGTCTTTTTAATTCATTGTTCGCAACAAGTTAATTCATAATGCAAGCTTTCAACGTTTACCTACGCTGGCAAACTGTCTGGCTAAGCTAGTGTATTTTGAATTTTTAGCGAGAAAGCACTCAGAACTTCCAAAATTTCACTCCATCTTAAATTTCAGACTTCAGATCTCCAGCCGACAACGTTTTTGGAAATAGGGGTGCATTACCTACCGTGCACAAATGCTAACTATTAGTTTCTTAGGTATTTCGTGTTTTTGCAATGGCTTTTTTGTGGGTTTTTTGTGTCCAGTGCGTCTTTTACTTGGCCTTTTTTTCCCTCTCTTGCCTTTCCTTTTGTTTTTCTTTCCTTTTCTCTTTCTACCTTGAGTGGCCATTCTTGTGCCCTTCTGGGGCCCTTCACTTTCAGTTTTAGATACCAATTTGCCACTTTCGTCCTCTGTGATTTTTATGCTCAAGTGAAAGTCACATTTGTCCTTCTTTTTAGACGGAACATTGTACTTGACATTAATCTGGAACCAACCAGAATATAGATAAAAAATGTTTTTACCATGAATAAATATTTTTAAGCTAAAGGAAGTCAGTAGTGTAGAACTTTATTACACATTTAGACTCAAAAACCATATCAGTGAAGTGATACGATATCATTCACTTCACGGTAAACTGGAAACTGCAAATTTTGTTATTTTATCGACCTTAAACGTATAATAAACAAATTATTTCATAAGTTTAAGAGTTTCATTTAATGTTTAGAGCCTGATATCTTGTTTATTTTCACTAGTTTTCCATATTATATCACTAGCTCGCAGACTCGCTTGTTCGCGATATGATATTCTCTATATGACAAGGCAGCTTTTTTTTATTATCCATTTATTCCCCATGAGAATAAAAAAATGCCGAGGCCACGCGGGGTAAACTTTTGCTTCAGTCAACATGGCTGCCACAAGTGATAAAAGTCCATTAAAAAACCTTCTCAATATATATATATATATATTTACACATAAGAAAATATATGCTTGCCTGTAATTGTCCAACTCCCGTTCCTCTACTCTCAACCATGAGTTCTTTATCTATGTATGGTTTAATCTGCGTTCATTGAATTGAAAACATGTTGGTTAATGCATTAGGTGAAAACAAAACAAAACAAAATGGATTATTGTTCGATCAATGCAAGTTTTTTATGGTCCTTCTCTCTCAGGCAAATACTAATAAATGAATAATGGCTTTTCAAGATTCTTCTGGCTGGCTGCTTTTAAAGTAAACCAAATAAGACCTGTCGCTATATTACAATTAACAATTAACAAATATTAAGTGAATATCGGGGAATATTTACCGACACGCGAGCCTTCGACACAAGTGAATTTAACAAATAATGGAGAGAGATTTTTCTTGTCTTTTCAAATTCTATTTATCTCTGCTGCAAACGGCACCAATCGACAGTAGGTGAATAAAGCAGCATAAGATGTAAATTGTGACCAATGAGCGCGCCGGATTTATTATATTCACTTGTGTAAAAATACTAATAACTATTATAGCATGTAATAACGCAAGTTTTTCTTCGATCCTTTTTAACTTGTACTTACATCCACTTCTTGTTGTAACAGAGCAGTGTCTTTGTTTAGTTTCTTCGATTTGTTTTTTATCCAGACTTTCATGTCAAGCTTGTTCATGTTTGCTAGTTCACTGTACTTTGCCAAGGCTTCCAGTGCAACAGTTGTGTCCTGCAAATTATCCAAATTACATTAATTTGAGTGTTTTCTTCAGAGGCAGGGGCGGATCCAGGAATTTGTTCAGAGAGGGGAGCAGCGCAAATAGTTAACCCAGGGAGGGGTGCACCCCTTAGAATCAAAGGGAAAAAATATTATTTTGTATTGGTTAAATCTTTGAAGTAGGGGCACAAAGTCGAACCAGGGAGGGGTACGCACCCGCTGCACCCCTCCCCTGGATCCGCCACTGAGAGGCAAGGACGTCTTGTTGGTATATTGGCTCTTACTTCTCAATTGACACGGTTTTCTTTGTTATTCGCAAGGCTTTATTTTTGTTATAACCCTCATTATAAATGCGAGGTCAATATATAGTTATCAACCCGGTTAATAGCTATATATAGACCGTTCGCATTTATAATGAGCATCAATTGATAGAAAACCTTCTCAATTGATAAATAAAATACTTGATTACCTCGAACGTCGACGATAAGCCATAAACATCCCGAGGGCCGCAGGTAATTAACTCTTACTTACTGACTCAAAAAAACGGTTTATTACCATGAAGGCATATTTTATTATATTTAGCGTCTCCATACGTGCCCTAACTCATGTTAACACTGCTTCAAAATCAAAATTTTGTCGATACTCTAAATCAGGGCTCTTCTAACTCACATGCAGCTACAAATCGAACCTTGAAACAACCTCTGGGCTGATCTAAATCAGGGCATGGCTAACTCACAGCTACAGATTGAACACTGAAACAATCTCTGTGCCTAACTCATAGATACAGATCGAACGTTAACCCTGAAATAACCTCTGGGTTGATCAAAATCATATGTTGTATCAAGGTTATGTGTTTTGCAAATGGACGAAAATCCGAAGAACCAAGAAAAAAAACCCTTGAATCAAAGGAGAGACCTAACAAACTCTACTTGCACGTGCTGGAAATCGAACCCGAGAACGGCTAGAGTTGGGAGCCGAAAGCGCTACCGCCACTCTACTCTTAATTTCCATTAATGCCTCTATCAACATGTCGCCTTGTTTACGGGTGCTCCCAAATAAAAGAACATTCTGACAATAGCATTCACGAGGAAAACCTGAAAATGAAATTTATATGAACATGGCTGTATTAAGATGGGCGATTTATGTAACTATGAACTATAAGTTTTCAGTACTCACCGTCGTAGAAGCAAATCCACCTTTAGGACCTCTTTGTTTAGTCAACCAGACTACAATGGGACCAGCATACTCCAATCTGTTCAAGGCCACTTGAGCCAACAATGCGTAAGCAGCAGTTTTGATATTACGTGTTCTTGAACCTGTTTCCCAATATCGAGTTGATGTTGCTGGAAGAAAATGTGCATTCGAAGACGAGTATATTAATTTATTTGAATAACTTTGAAATAATGAAACATGGTATGGGCTCTATTAGAAATGACAAACATGTATTGGAACGAGAAAGGGAACCAGCATAGTGGTATTTACAGCTAAATCGAAATCATGTAATATAATCCTTAGAATATAACTGAGAAGCCTTGTATTTTAAAACTGAACAATATCAACATACGAACTACCGCCTTCTGTAAATTAGAGTAATACTAGTTGATCATTCGATAGAACATTTACTGAGCCTGAGGCGAATAATCATTTTAGTATTTTTAACACAAGTGAATTTGATAAATAATAGAGAAAGAGTTTGATTTTTTTGTCTTTTCAAATGTTATTTATCTCTTCCAGAGGCACAAATCGAAAACGAGCGTGCGCGAGTTACATTTACCTATAGGTGAATATAGCAGCATGATGAGACGTAAATTGTGGCCATATATTATATATTGTGGCCGGATATATTATATTCACTTGTGTAAAAATACTAAATGGCATTATCAGATTTAGATTGTTCAGTAAAATTAATCAATGATTCTGGCATCATGATCAACGGTGTTATACTACCGAGCTGAGTTATTTGGAATCGAGGAATGAATCTTAATTATTGTTCACTTTTTTCATAAAAAAAAAAAAAAAAAAAAGAAAAAAAGAATGCTGCCAGCTTAAACAAGCAAATAAAGAGCTCTATTTTTTGCCTGCGATGTCCTATATACAGTCAACTCTCACCTTGTGGACACCCCAATATTACGGACACCTCCCTATTACGGACAGGACAAAAATCCCCGACAAAAATACTGACAAAGAAATGACCGTAAATAATTTTCGCTATTGCGGACGCTCGCTATTACGAACATGAAGTGACGGTCCCGAAGGTGTCCGCTGCAACGAGAGTTGACTGTATATGGCAAAACGTACTACGAACCAATTTTACATACTTTAAATTAAACGTTTATTAAAATAGGATTAAAAAATAAACTTGAGGAGTCCTAGTGATATTAACGTTTTTAAGAGGGATAAATGAGCTAGTTAAATATATATTATATATTTCTATAATTCTTTGCGAGTGTTCACTACCCAGCATTCATAGCACCAACGAGCAACCCGCCATTTTTAAACAGCTTCTGTCGTTTCTTTTCCTCGCCTATTTGGCATTTTCTACACCTTTAGTTCTTGAAGTATCAGTGGGACACTTCTTTAAAGCTTTTGGATGAACATTTGCACGTGAAGTTCAAGTTCCAAGCCGAATGGTGAGTAAATTTAATATAATAGTTTCATATCTGCACACCAGACTTCTTGATCATACGATACATACAATAAATCCAAGACAAAATACTGACGAACTTGCACTAAATAGAAAATACTACTATTTTGCTCAATTGATGTCGTTTATTTCAAACTGTTTTCGGGTAGGGTTTTACTTAACATTCGAAGATTCGAAGATTCTTTTATTGATGGGTTGCAAGCATTTCCAAGAGAGTCAAAAGACAAAAACATGGCGGCCATTGTAGTGCCGTTAACAATGGATGCTAATGAGAAATCTTTTGTTAAATGGCACCAACGCTCCCCCGGGAGGCCGCGATGACGTAACGTGCAATCGAAGAATATGTAATGGCAATTATGCAAAAAAAGAGAAGGCCTTTAATACCAACCTGAATTAAAGGTTGCCATTTCGACCAATAGTCTGTTAGCTCTCATTTTTTCAGGACTGTCCGCCAGTATTAAGGCATACGTTGTAAGGGCTAGGGTGTAAGCATCGGTAAGGTTTGAAATGCTTTCCTTTAAAATAGTTGTAGCTCTTTGAACGGAAGCATTCTCTTGCTTCAAAATGAAAAAATAAGTCAATAGTTAGTCCTAAATTCAAGTTAAAAAGGTTTACAGAAATTAGAGGATATCCAAAGGAGTCAGTATTGGGATAATAATCACAAAATTATAATTATACTAAAAATTTTACTTTACAACGCTTTTCATAATTCTGCAACCTATAACGACTCCAGACGTCCAAAACGGATACGTGTGGTAGGTGAAAGCGATTCGAATACGCTGCGTGTGGACGTGTGGACACAAACATTTTCGTATCCGCAAAAAATAATTTGCGGATACAAAAATTTCCTGATACGTGTGGACGGGGACTTGAAGAGATATGGAACAGTTGTCTATGATTGGTTGAGCGAGAATTTTATTGTCGCTTGTGCAGATAGGAATAAGCTCCGGCCCGTTCTAAGTTTAATTAACGTAAGCCAAAACGCTAGACGTCTTGAGTCGGTAGGTAGCAGAATTAGAAAAAGTGTTGTAAGACCTAGATTTGATACTCACATATCCTCCACATTGACATTGTTTTAGTGCGATTAGCACGAAAGCTGTCAATGTCATATCGCTTGTGTATGCACCAACGTTACCATGATAACCCTATTATTTTATAAAGCTTCATTAATACTACATTTCAATTACGTACACATGTACAGTATTATGATGGAGGGGCTGTGGTCTTTATGGCAGTGTTGACATGGGCGATAGCACTTACGCGTGCTTTATTTTGAATATTATATATATGTGTTAAATTTCATACTCGCATCTTCTTATTGCTGTAGCAAATTGCATATAAGCCGGTGAACGGAAAAAGTAAGCTAGTTTTTTCGTTGATGCTAAAAACAACAAACAATATGTCCGTTCTTCTTCTTTTTTCCTGGCCAGTCTAAAGGGAAACGGAAAATAGTTAAAATAAAATATAGGAATTTTCCTTACCATTCCTCTAATATATTTCACTTTCAAATCTTCAATAAATACACCGTCTTCTTTTCGTTGTTTCTTTAGCAGCCAGTTTGCAGATTCACACAATACTTCTTTGTCAATTTTAATTCCTTTTATTTTTCTGGCTTGACAAAAAACTTTCACAACAAAAGCAGTCAACCTACAAATAATAATGATTCATAATTGAATTTGTCTTAATTGAGGAATGGTCAATGCTTAGCGTGCGTACACTGCATACAGTCAATTCAAAAAACGTTGTCGTCGACCAACTCAAGCCTACGCGACTGGACCGAAAGGAACTCTGGGTAGTAATCATTGAAGCCGAGTTGACTCCATAATTTTATCTGACTAGTTATGCCTGGTTTACAGCACGAACCTTCGTAGGCGTGCGGGAAGAGTTGAAGGAGACGTTTTTTTAATGCCTTCATATTTTCGAAATTGTGAACTGAATCATAACTACTTTATTTTTCTTTCCCTAGACCGAAAGACATGCATTTGACGGATTGTTTCTCGCCATTATTATCTTTACTACTAGCGGGAACAATTAATTCAGAACGAATATTTAACCGCTTCAGTGAATTTTACCCATATTTCTTTCGGTCCAGTCGCGTAGGCTTGAGCCGGTCGACGACAACGTTTTTTGAATTGACTGTATCCAGTTCTGGATGCACGCGGGAGGTTGCTAAGCACGAAAGAAGCGTAAGAGTCGCACAACGCGTAGCCGAGTAAACCTCTAACTTCTTGAGTGCTTAATTAGGCAACCTCCTAAGTGCATCCAGAACTGGATATACGCACAAATAAGCATTGACCATTGCTTTTATAAAATAGCAAAACCATAAAGAAATATTTGTTGATCCAAAAAAGTTCAAACTTCACTCAATCACGGCACTGTGCACCATCCATTTCTGAATGCACGCTCGCACAATGATGTGGTTACTTGAGGATTTTTTCCCGTTTTAATCTCATTTATTAACATATAATAAAAGCTGCAAGCGGGTAAGAACCATGCATGGGTCGACGTTCTCCTCAGTTCACTTTCGTATTTTGCTATGCTAATTCCCAGTACCCTAATTTCGCATCTCTTGCTTGGTTAAATTTCATCTTGGAAGCAGTCATTCTTTACTAAGTTCAGATGATAAGGTACTTTTTATTTTGAAACTTTGATTCATGCATTCACGCTGCTTCCGCCAGTTATTATCTTTTTTCCCAGGACAGTTAACATTGTTGGTTTACGAAAATCCATATGAATCTTAGTGGCGTACAGGTATTTGCAGTTACTAAGAACTCTATATGTAAGTTACCATGTGCTTCCAGCTCGATTTGATTTTGAAAAGTAGGCAAAAGAACCATCCTCTTGTCGATAGTTTAACTCACGAGCGTAACCTGAAGTTAAAACAAGAAATGAATTATTTGCTTGCAAATAGAGATTGACACTTCAAAAACGACTCTATTTTAAACTAGTTTTATATTGCAATGCACAGTTTTTGTGGTCTTAACAGTCCTGTATATTACTGCTCTATTTTTCAATATTCCCCTTCACAGTTCCCTGCGCCATCTTGAAAGGTAGCCGTGCCTTTGCATCGAAGCGAGACGAACGGTGAGCATGCAATGATAGAGACCTTTTATTTTTGTTTATTTTTTATTGTTATTAAACAGCAAAACAACAGATTAGTTTCATTACCTTGCTGAATATAATCATTTTTCTTGCTTTCCATTTCCTTTGTCATTTGATTGGTTGCTTGCAAATAATGTAGAGCGTACACATTCGGTCCTACTGCATTCATATTCTGTTCACCACAGCCATAAGGTAGGTATAGTAGATGTTTGAGTTGCCCAACAGCGATATTAGTCACAGCTGGTCCAATCATATTTCCTACATATGTATTGTAAAGGAATGTGGTGCAGAATTGTTCAATTTTTGGTTACAATAATGAAAATTGGCACATAGAAGACCACATGCTGACTAATTATTTTTATTTTTTCATATAATGGATATGTTATTATATATTTAGTATTACTTTGGGTGGCATAGGTTCTTTCGGTAATGAAATGTATATTCTTAGCATTAATATTGTGATTCTTTTTTAACTTCTCATGAATGATAAATAAATTTTCTATTTGTATTTTCTGTATACACGACGACACTATATAAGCTTATTTATTTACAATCTATAATCTTCCTAACAGTAACTATATCTGGAACTTAATTTATTAACTGGGGACCAAAAAAGTTGTAGCGCCAAAGCAATTTACAAATTTCAAAATATGAAAGAAAAAAAAAACAAAACAAAAAAAAACAAACAAAACAACGAAGAAAGTGATAGGGATGTAGCGTCTTAGCCTCTCCTCAATCTTTGAACTTTACAAACTTTACACAATCGACTGAAGCAAACACACTATATATTAACCTTAGTTACCCCTAAAACTTTCTTGCCCAGCATCAAGAAAACATGCTCTCTCAGTACTAATCTTTCTATAACAGTGGCGATCGAAAAATTCTACCCCAGAATACGCACCTGTTAAGTAGACCTTAGCATCAACAGATTCTGGAACAGCTTTTTTGTTTATCTTCAGTAGAATTTTGTCCACTTGCTCGCTCCTTGATGTATTGTGTGCTTCTAAACGCAGGATGAATATTGCTCGTTATACGTAAAATCTTGCACAACTCAAAAATCCTCAAATAAAGTACTTACGTTCACTTTGAAAGGAAAGCTTGTCAGCGTCATTTTGCTGCTTTTCCCCCTGTTCCTTTCTGCCTTTGAAAAACTCTGAATCGAAAAAAGTATTTTCCCCAACATTCGCCTGTAAGAGTGTATTCGTTTATATGTGATACGAAATGCATAACGATATTCCCATTATGTTAACGAGGGTGACGATGATAATGACGGTGGTGGTGATGTATTATGGTGTACACGCATGCTTGCAAGAATTTACATTTATCTTTAATTTGTGAATTTGTTAAGTTTACTGTATGGGAATGAACTTAAAGGCAGCTGAATTTTCGGTAACTAGCAACTAGCAACCCTGCAGCTTCCTAGCTTAGCCCTCAAAATCTAGATACCTTTTGGATCCAGTACGTACGATTGAGTCAAGATTTCTTCAACGCCTTCGGGCTTAAAAACAAATTAAATTACAACGATCATAATCTAATTTATTACATCCATTTTGAAATCACAAGCAAATCCTGCAATCTGATTGGTTCCCTGCAGCAGTGATTTCAGCATAAATTGCACGATTTTGAGCTCTAAATTGCACGATTTTGCACATCAACTGATATGAACCAATCACAAGAGAGACATGTCATTTTCTAGCCAATTATATCAAGGAATCCATCTTAGTGTTGAGCTCACCGCTTCTTGCGAAAAAAAAGAGCCACGGCTCAAATAATTTTTTCTGAAGAACGATTTTACCGTCAAAAGTCTTAAAAAAAGACTTAAAAAGCCGTAAAAAGGACTTAAAAAGACCAACTGATCACTTAAAATCGTCAAAAGCATCTTTGTAAAGTAACTGCTTAAGTAAGTTGAAGATATTACAGCGAAAAGCAGTGGGAGAAAATGCAATCGGCATCTTTTGAATGTGACTTCTTGGCGATTGATCGTGGAAAGTGGTTTCCTTTTCAATCTGTAAAGCATAACAACACATCGAAAATACAGTCATTAAAAGAAGTTTTTCTTAAGAAGAAGATTTTTGCTGAGCTAAGTGACTTCTTAAGGACAACCGAAGGACTAAACAACCTTTGATTTTTGCTGTTTTGTCGGCACAAGTGTGATCTAAACATATTGAACAGAAATCGTAAAAATACAAGCAGTGAGCATTGGCTGTAATATGGACAACAGCCAGTTCATTACAACCCTTTTGGGCAGGATTGTCTTGTTATTTAATGTAAGTAAACGATTCTTAATACACGTAATGCCTTTTGGTCCGATATAAATTCATTTTAGTTTTGGACTGAAAGTGTTGGTTTTCAAAATGAGAATCATTGCTCGATCAGTATAAACAAGTTCTCTTGGCAGCATGTTTGAATCGACTGCTTTTAGATTGTAAGTCATGTCGGTTTAACTGAAAAAACGTCTTTTTCAAAAAAGATTTCAAAATGGATATAATAAAGTGGTAATTGAACTTCGTGTCGTACAATTTTGGTCTGAAATCAAACTTGCAATTACAAATCGCACTCCCGCTACGCGGTCGTGCGATTTTGTAATCGCGCGTTTGATTTCAGACCAAATTGCACTCCACTCAGTTCAATTACCATTATATATCATATCAATGAATAAATGAGATTCATTTCTTTAGATGATTTATATTATTCATCCACCTACTGCGCGTCATGGGATGTCCGCGACACTTGTATAAAATTGCGAAAAAGTTGTCCTACAAAAATAGAACATTTGTACTTGAGTGGGAAAGGAATTAATTAAAAAACAAAAGAAGGTGACTGAAGCTGAACTACTTCTTTTGTCTTTTAATTAATTCCTTTCCCACTAAAGTACAAATATTCTATTTTCGTATGACAACGTTCTTGCAGATTAGGTGTATACAAGGTGTATACAAGTAGCCCCATCATAGGCAATCATACCTAAATATCGCGAAATTTTGACTTTTTGCTGCTGCTGATTTCTAATTGATTTGTTTTGTTTAAGGCATAATTAATTTAATGCAATCACCAAATTAAAGTGACGTAGAATATTTATTTATAGGCCCTGCGCACACGTTTTACTATTTTTCTAATAACTTATTCAACCTAATATGAAGCCTTGGAGATAAGCCGTCAAGGGGCATCTTTTAGCTCAAGAGAATATGAAGTAAGAGAGCATATCCCTGTGACCCATGAAAGTTTCTTGAAAATCTATTTTTAGCTCCGTGCGCTAGTCTGAGCTATTTTAGCATGCGAATCTTGATTGGTCAGAGTTGTAGTGATGTCATGGGTACACAAGAGATCGGCAGTGACAAAGCAAGCTTCACGCAGTTGACAAACCAAACTTTATTCAATTCGACGAGAAAATGTGTTTAGAGGAATTCCTTGAGAAATTCTGAAAGGTATTTGAAGGAATCCATTATAACAGCATATGTAAAAAATACTCAGCTGAGACAACATCATTCAAGCTTGTTTTTAAATCAAAACAATGGTCGCTCGATTGAGACTCAATCATTTTGGAGTTGATTGCAGTTATAGATGAGACTGTAAGTTATTCCACAATTTTCCACCTAGACTGAAATAGAGTTAATATTGCTGCATCCCAAGAACACGTACTTCTGACCTGAACTTCAGTGTTTTCAAAATGACAAGTTATCTAATGGACATCTAAAATGAAGGTAGATTGGACTCGTTTACGAAAGAGCCGGATTTTCGATGAACAAACTTGTTGAATTCACTGAGTCAAAAGTTTAAAAAACTTTAAACTTGAGAGAAAATTTAGCATTTACTGTTGGAATCAGTTGTTTACCAGTAAAAAGAAGAGGTTTTAAGATAGCTGAAAACAGTCAAGCTGCTCGGAATAGAAGAATTAAACATAAAGGCACAAATACGCCGAACTGAGAGCATCTGGCAGAAAAAATCGCAAGTAAAATCCCTTCAATCAGGTAAAAATAATCTCTTTTTTATTAGTTTGAATCCTCAAATACTAAGTTTGATTCACTTTTTGTACTTCGCCGATATTGTGATCGTATTTCTATGGTCTGTTTGGGACTTTAGAAGTTGAAAAGCTATGGAAAAAAAACCATTGAGGCGGAACGAAAATTCATGGTGCAAAATTTGAAAGAAAGTTCTAGTTTTATAATAGTCAAACTTTTTCATTAATTCGCCTTTTCTCAATGGGCAATGTCTTTTGCATAAACTGACACACAGTATTTTGGCAAGCTAAACATATTTAATAATTGTGAAAAATCACTTCAGTGCCTCTTGTAGTTTTTTCCTCCGTGAAAACAGAAAATTTTCTTCGGCACATTTCGGTGCAAATAGTTTTTCTGATTCGTGTGTGAAACAAAATACTGGTCTTGTTCATCGTCTTCTTAATTACTCTAACTTAAACTTTATTTACTATAGAAAACACTACGGTAAATGCTTTTTTAGCTGTATTCACTGTAGGTTTTTCGCTATTTTCATCGTATTTTTTATTGCGGTTTCCTTTCCCATGGCGTCTTCGCTGTTTTTAGCGCTTGTTCGTATGTGACTGAAAACCATCCTGATTTGATCTTTTTCGATGTTCTTTTACATCAATTGTTAAGTTAATGTTTAATTCGTCCATGAAGAACACATGATACTTTAATCATTTCAACTTTTTACTAATTTTGAAGGCATTCTTCTCGTCGGGAACTAAACATTTTTCGCTCGCATGGAAGTCACTACAACTCTGAGCAGCAATAAGGGATCGCATGTTAAAAATAGCTCAGGCTTGCGCGCGCAGCTAAAAATAGATTTTCAAGAAACTTTCATGGTTACAGACCCATGTATGGGAGATGTGCTCTCTTACTTAATATTCTCTTGTTTAGCTCTAATACTGACAATCATAAAATTTCTCAATTATATATCCTCATTGTTTCAGACGACGATTACGACTAGCCATGGAAATAAAGACTGAGGGTTTTCGATACAGTGAATTGAAGGCATGTGCATTATTGTGGTGATAAACGTAGAATTTAACTTTATGGCAGTGACGACAATGATGAATAAGTGATATTCTACTATTTTGGTGCAAACTGTAATTATAAAATATTGACCAACTTACGACTACAAGAAGCTTCTTTAGGATTCGGTCATCCGCGTAAAGACCTTTCGCCGTCACCTCAATTGGTATCTCCCCAAATTTGATTGGCAATAGATTAATAGCATAGGAAACTGAACTCTCCCTTTTGACTTTAATCTTATTGGATGTCAATCTAGACGTTTTTCCTGGTTGAGCCACTGAGCAGAAGCTTTTGTCTCCTTTGAGATATAAGTAGACCTTCGAAACGAATAAAATATCGAAAATAATAAGGAAAGAAAAGGTGCAAAAGGGCAATAGAGGCTTTGCACCATCACGCGATAGCAGCCATGGCAGAAGGCAAGTATAATTGAATATGGTCTAATCTGGCTTACATGAGAAAGATATCAGTTTCTCAGGGGGAGAATCACTTTATTGCTGTCATCACCATGGTGCAAAGCCACTATAATATACAGCGTCAGATTAAATTGGGATTTGGAACACGACTTTTCCAGATCGAGAAAAATCTGGGGAGCCTAGATAATTAAGAAATTAAGAAAAAATGATAGTTTGAAGTTTGAATTAATCGTTTCATCTTAAAATCTAGTTTTTTCATGTAAGGGTTTAAAGTTTTGCTTAAGCATATCTTTCATTATCATTACCGAAATATCATATTTCTTGTAATTAAAAAGAGTTGCCAAGATGGTAATTTCCTCTCCTCGTTGTACAGAATATGGCATGGAAAGATGAATGAAAAAAGGTTTGAAGGTTGTGATGCGAAGTGGCTCAGCCATACCAAAACCAGTTGTATTGGACACTCCTATTGCCTGCACCACCCATGTTGTCATGGTCTCCGGTAAAGAAACAGGTAAGACCGCTGAACCACATTTACTTTGAGGATCTAGATGTAGCTTTTTACAATCTTTGGATTTTGTATCGTCACTGATGAGGAAAAAATGGCAACACGATTATATTGAGAGAAAATAAGATCCAAATAAATCGCCCCCATCCCCCCATCCAAGAAAAAAAAGTTACCTCCATTTACTTATTGTACATGAATTACTAAAATTATCATGCTCATTTACCAACCTTATAACAATTTCCTCATTGAGCCATGTTTCAGGAAAGAACTGACGAAGGGCAATATTGGTAAGATCCTCTTCGTCATTCATAAAGTTTTCTGGCTGACCACTTCTTGCTAGTATTCCAACGTCTTTCGAAATAAAAATATGCTTACGAATTTGTTTGGAAGAAAATTTTGTGAATATTTAATATATGCATACTTGTGTATATTAAAAACAAATCACAAGTAGTACGCGATAATAGTCCTCTTCATATGCTTCTCTTGTGTTCGTGCATCTTGCTTACTGAGTGATTCGTGACGAGACAGGAGAAAAAATAATATTATTATTTAGCACCTACCGTTGTACTGAAAACGGTTTGTGTGACGCACAAGTGCAACATATCTAAGAAGGGAAATATTTGTAGCGGACTATTTTTTCTGTAAAGCAGATATCGTTTTCTGCTGCATGATTGATATTCAGGGAAATAAGAAAGATTGCCAATGAGTAAGGTCAAATGCCTCACTTGAGCCGGAACCTAATGACATCAAAGAAGAACGCCTTTTTGTCCATTGTTTCAATTAGGTTCGGCTCACGTGAGGTTCGACTCTAAGTCGATCAAGCAGATTTAAATCACCACATGGTCAATAATTTCACCTCCTAATCCAAATGCAGTAATACAGCAGTTGAGGTATTTTGTTTTACAATCATGAATTAGCTCTTGGTCTTTTAAAATTCCAACGTCCAACTCCATCACTCGTCTGTAACAGTTTCTATTATTTGGGTCCGTTTCGTTGCCGAGATTACAGCAGAAGTCTAAGTGATCTAGCAAAAAATAACGTTTCTTTAGTATTTCATCTTTAGTTTTTCATATTAATAGTCTTTCTTAATAGAATTCGCGAAATATGCCGTCATGGTAAAACAGTGTTTTGTTGCGGACGACAAAAGCCAATATACACGAGCACAATCTCTAGCTCAAAGCATGACGAGAATCCGAGAACCTACCGTGTTTCAGCGTAAAAAAAAAAAGAAATTAAAATTCATCTGAACATTTTTCTTTCCACATTTTCTATGGAAATGTAAGTGTTTTTAACAAAAGAAAATAACAGTAATATTTTTTCCAATTTTTCTTTGGACTGATTTTCCTGTTCCATTTTTGAAATACTCGGTTTCCCAGAATGCGGCTTTGTCACTTTGATACACATACAAAAAGCTTCTACATCAATTGTCGAAAACCACGAAGAGAATTTCGCTAGCTATTATATAGCTCACTAGCTACACTGAGCTAGTGAGCTATATCGGTTTAAATGTAGAATCGCAAAGAAATGTGATAACCGATGCCTCTTTTATATTACCTTGCATTCCGGCTATCGATCTTTTATTCCTTCGAAGTTCTGTTCCACACTCTTCCAGTGCGTAAGTGAAATAAGAATATAAAAAAAAAAAAAAAAGGAAATATTTAATTAAAAGAAGTAGAACACAGCAAATGACTGACACAGGATGACTTAAAATTGGCCATACTTTCTCTTTCTCTTGTCGGTAAAACCATGTCATGAGAAATCACCACCATTCCAGCATTCTGAAGGAAATAGGTCAACCATGAATACAGGAATTCTGACCCCGTTCAGTCAAAATGTAAATAGAGAAGATTCAACTACTGAATAGCCTTTAGGCCAGAATTTTTCAATCCCCCGTTGTCGCATTCATAAAGCACACAATGAGAAAATAACATCGTAACACCCTTCAATGTTTCATACCTTAAAGACGTCTTTCGCGTTTCGCCCGCCTCCTGCTCCACATCCAAGATCAAGTTGTTCCAGTTTCTTAAACACCTAATAGTTCACATATAAATGTTCCATTAAAGTTTAGATTTTACCTAGTTTGTGTAAAAACTGGGTCTCACTAATGGCGCAAGCAGACGCAAGCATAATAAGCATATAAACACGAGCGCATGCTAACGCAAGGAAAACGAAATCTTCTCTTGCGCTTGTTTCGCTTCTTTTCATACCGAGAACATGGAGATTTTCTTCTTGCTTATAATGTAAATTAATTCCACTATGCATGGTTATTTAGTTTAGAGAATAGTCGCTACTGCATTTTAACTCACACTTTCTGGAATAAGCAAGTTCATTCTACTGAGAAGGTAAACACTCTGGTCAACACCAAGTAGGCTAACTTTAGTTCCAACGGCACCCAGGATTTTCAATTCGTACAAATGACCCGGTAAGTGATCGCCCTTTTCATTGAAAGGCACAAACAGGATCTGTAAGTTTAAAATATATGTGATAAGTAAATTGACGGATTTTGGTTTATTTATTAATCCTGGCAATAATGAGATAATATAAGGAAAGTTAAGGAAGACCTAAAAAGGACACTAGGTAACAGTGACCCTTCTTGAAATCGTTCTCAATCCCGCCACTGCATGCTGTCTCATCCAGCCAGCCAAATAGTCAGCCAACTAGCCAGCCAATCAGCTTTATAGCTACATATAGTTAACCACAGAATAAAATTAGACGTAATACACCATATACCTGATTTGGAAATGTGTCTTCAATTTCCAGCAAAATACTATCAGAAACGATTTTCTTTGTGGCCTTGTTTACATAATAGGCGACAAGACGAGCAGATGGAGACATTGACGATGTTATTTTGAAGGGAAGAGTAGTGACAATGCCAACGCCAACACGAGCATCAATTTTTCCATTGTAAACTATTTGTCCTCGCGATACGACCTGAATAAAATAATATAAAATAGATAAAAAACGAATTTAATCATTTTTCTTTAACAACGCTCTTGTTCAAAGTCGCTGGTGTTGCAAAGTTTAACATCATACTTACGAAATAAGAAAGCTGATTAACAGACAGGCTGCTTATTATAGCCTCACACCCAGCACTGTCCCCAATCTAAAGTAAATAAATATATGTGCATGATCCATCCAGATAAGTTGAGGACAAAAAAGAAGCCAAAGAAACCCAATGATATTATTACGACAGGGACGGCGGAGTACACTTAAAAAAATACCTTGGCAGGTTTATGCTGTTTTAGCTTCATCAATTCATCGGATTGTGATGCCTCCACTAATAATGTCTTGTAGGCATTTTGACCGTTAGCAATTGCCCCTTCACTTGCGTTTACCTATTACAAATATGAGTTGAACTGTATTTAGTTTATTCTTAAATGCCGAACTTCGCCCCAAAAGTTCTTATACTTTGCGTTTTCGGAGCGAACCAGTTAAGGAAGGTCATGAATACAGTGGCGGATCCAGGATTTTTCAAAGGGGGGTTCCGTTTCGTGAACTGTGTATAATTCTCTTTTGTTTAGTCGATGTTTGGCAAAACAATTGGCTCTAATAACCTAATTTACTATCTAGTAATGGGACCAAGCTATAATAACACGACCCAACGCACAACTACTAATATTTTTTATCAAAATTTCTATAAGACCGCATATTTCTATTGCCTAAAAGATCAAACCTTCAAGGGTGGTTCTGTGGACCCCTTCGACCCCCCTGGATCCGCCACTGGAATATATTAAAATAATTAAGTCTGTATTAAAAGTTAGAGTTAAATACCGAGAACGGAGGCAATAAGCCATATAAAGCCCGATTTTTCGAGGTATTTAACTTATTTAAAAGCGAGAATAACAATCACTAAAATATAACACTAAACTTAGAAAACATACGCTTATTATGAGTTTTCGAGCCTGGCTTGGTACGTTGACGACGAACATTGCAACTCCGTTATTGTCAGTGGTGGCGACAGTCTGGTCCACAGCTTGCTTAACGAAGGACTGCGACTCCAAGTCTTTGTCATTCTCGTCTAAACTTTTGGTTTCCAGTACTAGGTTTACATCTGCAGCATTTTCTTTATTAGGATATGTTACCCTTACCTGCCACGGAAGAAAGGTATGTGATATTGTGCAATCTTTTGTCGATAACATGTCTTCAACTAAAATTGGCCTGGAGTCGGGTTTGGCGTGCTTAATCATAAAATAAAACTGAGATAAATATGACGGTCAACAATTTATCTAAAATTTATTAATTTTCAATTAACTATTTCGTACAAGAGGTCCCTAAAGGCAGTCTTGCCACTGAATGACCTCTTATTTTTAGACAAAGTAATTATTACAATACACTAAAAAAGTTACGGTTTAAAATGCCACCGTGAAAATGTGGAATTTCTCCTTTTTTTTCTTTGTTAATCCTACTCCCAGAATACTTTCGAAAGTGGGTTATGGAAAAGTATTCAAACTTAAGCAAACTAGTATACTATCCTCAATATTTACCTACAGCATGCAGAGTAGCCAATCAGAATACAGGATTTGTACTAACAGTCAGGTTGATTTGTTCATTTCCGCTAACTATATCTAGTTGCTGCTTACCTTTAGCTGGAATGGTAATCCAGGCATGAAAAAGCGTGATGTATCAATGTATTTGATGCGATAGGGTGAAACAACAAAATATATAGAATCATCAACTGCCGTCTCTGTCTTGCCAGTCGATTTCTCCGTCACATCAGCAGTGATTTGAAGACGATGGCCTTCTATCGCTGGAAACCATTTATCTCCTAACAGCTTCTGTATATTTTCCACTTTTACATCGAATTTAAAGGTGCCTTTTCTTAGCTTGGAATATAAAACAAAGTGTAACAACAGTTATATTACCGACTTACGTTGTAAAACAATGAATAGCGAGGTACCCCCCATAATTACGTTATATTTTACACCGCATCATCACATTCTAATAATGTGAGCAGCTTTGATCAAATGAAGACCTGTAACGTCCACATCAGTATACATAAATGTTGACAAAGATACAGCCCATTGCAATAGCTCACTCACTGTTTCAGGACCGGGCTTTCCCCTTCCCTCTTAGCCCCCATTAAAATAAAAATGATGCAACACCTTCGAACTCAATAACAATGCATTATGTATTTGCAACTCGCAGATCTCATCTCAAATGTTGATTTTGAACAGGGGAGAAAAAACTACTTCCCTATATTAGGAGATGCATCTTTATAGTAGTAAGAGATAACGAATAGATCTAACAATTGCTGAACTTTACCAGTGATCTGAACGAATAAAGACGACGTGGTTCTTTTAGTATTCCCACCACGTCGAGTCGGACAGATACAGTGCCTTCTACGGTTTTTCCATAGGTGTATCTTAAAATCAATAAATATTTTCGTCAGTAACATTCATTGATTTTTGTAAGTTGTGTGCTTTGGTTGACTACTTGCACAGACTATTTGCATTTGGTTCTTTCCGCGAGTTAGCGGCGCTCTGAAAAGTCTACAAAGTTACGCATTTCAGTGTTCTAACCAACAGTATTTGTGGATTTAGAATATAGTGTGTTCGATCAGTGCTCAGTAGCCACCATCTTCAGTCATGTGGTGATTTCCATCTTTAAGCTACCTCAGTATTCCGGTATTTTGCGCATCCCTGAAATACGACTGTAGTAATTGAATACAAAAAAATAATGGCTTACTTAGCTTCAATAGAAACCTTCAAAGGGCTGCTACCAGACATAATGTAGTGTGGTCCTTTAATTGTGACAGAAAACTTCGGAAGTACTGTGTAGTCAACAAAACTTCATTAAAACCGATATCATTAGCCCCAAACGTGTACAACACCAATAGACAAGAAACTATTAAAACCATATTAGCAACTTTATCTTTATCGTTAAGCTTGAACATGGATGATATTGGCCATTTTATAAACGAGTAAGACACTGGGGCGATATTGAGATGCTTTATCAGATGGCAAAATTATTTTGCTAATTATTCAAAATCCAAAACTCGTCCTAGTCTCTTGCTCGTTTCTAAAGTGGCCAATAGACCAGTTTCGAGTTCCAAGTTACCGCTGCGTTTCTTGATTACAGACTCATTGACACAGGGTTAGCCTCGATTTTGTGCAGAATATTCACATGTTCCAGTCAAGGTCCGTTTTCCAAGTTTCAAAGTTTTCGTATTGTTGAAGTTGTGCATTCTTTTCTTTACTGTTGGTATTTATGAATATTTAAACACTGATGCGAGGCTAACCCTGTGTAAATGAGTCTGTAATTTGGTATTCGAAACTGGTATATTGCTCCATTTTGCTTTGTTTTTTTTTCCAACCTGCTTTCCTGATACGGGTCTAAGTGTTAATTAGACATTTACAAAGTTACTTACTATATTCTCGTACTTCAAACGTTTTTGACGTGTCGTGGACAAACTTAAACACAAAATGATAGTATATGATAATAATAATAATAATAATAATAATAATAATAATAATAATGATGATAATGATGATAATAATGATGTTAATGATGATGTTGATAATGTTGTTGATGATAATGGTGATGTTGATGATTTTCCACGATGTCTGAAGCTTAATCAAAGTAACTCAGCTCCCTAATGTTAAAGACGTTACGTTAGAGTCACTTACAAGATGACCGTAGTATACTTCTACTGTCCAGTTTCCAACCATTGCACTGGTACCCATATCAAGGACTTGGCTGATAAAACCTATTAGAATTAATACCAGCATATACATTACCAAATCAACTCAAGTATGACTCAAGTATGACTCAAATATCACATTAGGGAGCATTTGCATTGATGAAAGAAAATAGCTATTTTTATTTTCTCAAAGTCATTAGCGACATACATTAAATGCTTTCATCAGAAATGCCATCATAAATTCCATCTAGAAAAAAATTGATTTGTTTTTTATCTTTATGTTAGCCTCCCATTCAAGACAGAAGATTCTTTTCCCCCTCTATTCACTGACCAGAATCTGTAGACAGATTATTCCACTGGCGTACTCTAATGCCTTGAGGATTCTGAGGAAATTAAAAGGGTCTTATAGAGTTAAAATGTAAAAATAAAAGAGTTCAACCATCACATCAAATCAAACACGTATTATGATTTAAAATTGTTAGGGCAGACCTCCCTCACGATATATCCACCTTGATTTTCACGAGCCTATCCAGAAATATTTTTACACGTAACATGAATAATAATAATTGATCAACAATCTTACCTTTATGGCGAGATTAATCTGAAGTTTAAAAGGTTGAGTGCACGGGTTAATACACATTTCGTGATTATTAAATGTATTGCATTGTTTTTGTTCATATTGCAGTGACAAATCTATAGTTAATCATTTATAAAACTTTTTTTGTTTCGCGGGTAAAATATAACATTTCTGTTTATATCTTTTGCAAATGCAGTCTGTTAGTCTAAATTAATATTTTTTAGATTATTATATTTTTTGAAAAATAATGGCACAACGCTTAACTGATGCTGGTTAAATTTTTGTAATTTGCGGAACTTGTTAAAAAACGTAAAATGTTTTTAGTAAGTTTCAATCAATTCACTATATTGAAAGGTCATTAAATTATATTACCTTTTTCGTACTTGGCATCAAATTGAATCCAAGAGGCACTACACGTATTTTTACTGTTGATTGATTCATGCAATAAAAGTTATAAAATAACTTTTATAAATCTCGCGTTTTGATTTGTTGGGAACGCGTGCTTCATGAGAGCACACAGCACTCGCTCGCACTTTCAGTTTCGTCATTTCTGTAATTTGTATTTTATTAAGAGAAATAAACAATGTTGGATCAAAATGTTGGGCCGTTTATCAGAGATTTTATTCATCGATAAAGATGATACTTGACCGTGGCGACTTTGTTTTCAGTCCTCACGCCTAAATCCATAACTATTTTCGTTTCTTCCCCTTGTCCCCCGCTTTCCATGCTTTTTGGGACCCCAATTTTAATATACAAGAGAAGTACCAGAACTATTTTATTTTTCTATTTAGCTTGCGTTATTTTCAAAGTTCAAAGAATTCTTGCCTTTTTGAGTCGGTGTATAGATCGGTTTATCGGTCTGGATTAGAACGATACCATCACTGTAGCTTACAGCAACCTTTACTGGTTTCGTGGTAAACGTTTGGTGAGAATCGCTGATTTTTGCCAGAAGAAAGAATTGCCAGTTATTTCCTCTTGTCAAATAATCTGATGCGTTGTCTAAACCAACCTAATATAGTCAATGAAGGCAAAGAATTTTTGAAGGCTCGCTATTAGTAAGGAGACCTATAGCTTTTGCTCAGCTTCTATTTTTTACGATTTTGAATACAACAATTCTGTAATGGGGCTACTAGCAAGGAGACCTATACCTTTTGCTCAGCTTCCATTTTTTACGATTTTGAATACAACAATTCTGTAATGGGGCACGGCTGTATCGTTATAGTAACATGCAGCTGTTTCATTTCCCCTCAGTTGTAGGGAATCATCGAAAACTTTATGCGATGCCGTCTTTAGTTCCGGTGCTTTTGCTCAATTAAAATACCGGGCTTTTATTTCAAACTTATGACAAAAACCATCCAAGCAAAAGAAAAAGTTACAACTGAAATACCTTATCTAGTCTTCAAATTGAAAATATGTTTCCCCAATGTCACTTATTGCTTTTGTGCTGAACATGCATGTACGCTTAGAGTGTGCGAATCCACAAAGACAGCTATACAGAGATATGAGTCCTGAATATTATATGAGCCGTTAGCATTAATATTCTTACCGTTAATGACAACAATCCGCTTAGATGATCTAAAAACAAGAGGACATTACCATTATATTATTTGAATGGCCATCATGATGAAGTCATTTCCATCAGAGTACAGATACAATCAATGATTAGTAATACTCGATATGTATGATTTTTGATATGTACTATATCTCTTCTGATATTGCTTGTATGAAGAAAATTAATGAACAAAACAAAAGAGGAAGAAGAAGAAAGAAGAAAAAGAAGAAGAGAGGAGATGGCAGAGAGATAATCTCATTACAATAGATACAATAAGACAAGCATCTTATGGAAACCATATTTAACATTGCTCGTATCAATATCGTATTAAGGTAAAAAAAATTGTTTTGTTTTTCTTAGTCACAAAAACTCAGAGAAAAAAATGAGTATTTATGCTGCTCCACTTCAATACTGATTGTTAAACAAGCTAGATCGCTACAAATAACACGTACCTTTGGAGAAAACAGCGCGATCAGAGGAAATAGTTTTCCACTGCGGGTTTGCAGGGAGCAGCACTCGTATTTTGACCTCGACATTATGTGGAGATGTCACATCAAATAATGCAACATGGATCTTCTGCGGTACCCCAACGTAAAATACATCGGGAGCCATGATGACATGTCTAATAAGATTTGAAAGGAATACAATGGAAAATAGATGAAGCCATTAAACCCGTGAAATAGAGTGGTTTTCAAAAGCCTGTGAAGTACACTTTCGCGTATTACACTTTAATGCACTTTATTGTCCGTATTTTCTTTTGATTTTCTTTTGCGCCTTGCGAATTTATTACAATTTATTACACCTTGATTATATTATACACTTGGTTTCACTCCACAAAACCACTCTATATATTAGACTAATGCACTTTAGTAGACCTTAATTCCATTGTTTTCTTTTGTGTCTATTTGATTATTGCACGTTGACAAGTATTTTTTATTTTACGGGTAAAATGCCTTCACTCTATGACAATCGTGTGCGGATTTTCACAGAGTACGCTACAATAATTTATATGTGCGAATCAAAGGCAAAGGGATTCGGAAAATGATGACTTTAGAAAACCGTACTGTCGAACACCATTGGACATCTCAGGCTGTTATAGATAAAGCAGTTGATTTTAGTCAACGCACAAGTCCAATGCTTTTTCGAAGCGATTGACCCGTTTTATAGCGTTTTCGCCTGACTTTACTGCTACCATCATATATAAATATGCGCAAACAAAGTATACACATTTCGTAATATATTGTTTAGGTCCTTATACGCACTGAACCGACCTTGGGATAGATGCTGCACATCCTCCAACAAGCAGTGAAACCAACAACAAAATCTTCATCTTGCCGAAGACACTCTTCGCTGCATTTAGGGTCTAGCTATTGATTGCTATTCACGTTGAAACTTTCGGCTAAAGGTATCGATCGGTTATTGGCTCCTTTGTCATGGGATATCCGATAGGCTTTTGTCTAAATCTGATAGGAAGCATTTGATAGGTTATAGTTTATTCACTAGTCTCTTGTTCCAGACAGGCACAAGCAAGCAGTACCATGTCTTTCAACGAGTCCTTTTTTATTGATAGACTTTCATGTTTAGGACAAGACAAAGATCCTAACTCAGTGAAACGAATCAGCGGTTTTAGCCATTACAAATACCCATCAGCTTTTTATTAAATCTGAATAAGCTAAGAACAGTCTCGATTATGTATATTTTTTGTTTTTTTGTTTTGTTTTTCCACGCATATCTTCATATGATTCTACTTGATTGCTTTCCTCCTTTTTTGACCTTAACTGGAAGCCATGTAATATGGTACACCAGTAAACGAGCTTTTTTCCTGTTACCATGACCTTGGGTATAAGACAAACAAAACCTCGAACGTGCGCGAGAAATTATTTTTAGCTTGGCCTCGACTGGAAAGTGTAGGACAAACCCCCTGAGTAAATAGACGCCATACTATGCACTATATAAAGGTTGGGATGTTGTATGCAGATCGACTTCTTTCTTGGAAAACTTCCATATGGTCAAATTACTATGAAAATCAGGCACCCAGTCGTTTTTCTCTCGGTCCATCGGCTATCAAAATATGTCAGGGTGATAGCTTTTCTTACGCATCACGTGAACAAAATTTTACTGTCTAGCGCCTAATGTTTTCAAAAGTATTCGTCACGAAAGCTATCACGTGACATATTGTGATAGTCGATGGACCGAAAGACTGAAAAACTAAATCTTATAATAAATAATAAAATATTTTTGAGAATTATGAAAAATACAGTTTTTATCCCATTATTGTTCAGTATTGTTATCCAAAAGAAAAGACCGTCCCAAAAAAGGAACCACGAGGCTTTTGAGATTACTTTTGACTGTCTTTTCTGTACTTAGAATATAAAGAAATATATTTATTAAAATATATTTATATACACGCGCATGTGAATAACAGGATGTAAATATTGTTATTAACTGAAAGTGAAAAAGTACAAGAAACAAATATAAATATAATATTAATATTATATATATAGGGTCAAACGTCGAACTTCGAATTTCACATGAGCCGAACCTAATGACACTAAAAAAAGTTCCCCTTGTAATTCATTTTTTCAGTTGAAGTTCGGCGCATGTGAAGTTCGACGTTTGACCTAACCACAAGAGTCCAGTAAGAATATAATGTAATTTATATGTAATTAATTATTGAGTCAGTTGTTAACAGCTTGCAAGAGTAGAAATAAAGAAAGTTAGGAAGAAGCAGGACTAAGAATTAAGTACTCTAGTAATACTAGTAACTAGGGAGGTAGAACAAAGAATGCGCTAAAACCACCCCAAACTGCACTGCAATGCCAACTCGACCCAGTTTGTTTAATCAATGTCATTGGATCGCAGAAGTTGTTGCCATAGCAATGCCAAAAATCAACAAGTACTACGAAAACTGGCATGAGTAACCACACCAAACGAAATTAGGAAAATAATTTTCAAAATGACAGGAGTATAGTATCTTGAATTTTATTAATCACTGTAGCTTCACATTTTAAATTTAATTAGGAAATCATACAAAAATACTTCAAGATATAATTAACTAACCAGCCATGCCTAATAAACAAGATAAATATACATTTTTTGGAAAAAAATAAGCACTATATATTTTCTATTCCTTTTTTTTTTTTGCTTTGCTTTTTGTTTGTTAGCTGTACATGCGAGTAAGCTATTCTAAATATTAAATTTTAATTTCATAACGACTTATGCTTGAACAAGGCATTATTTTTTGGGGAAAAAAAGCTAGGTGAAACATGATAGAGTTTTCACTAATTGGAGTAAAAAATCCCTCCAGCTAAATAAAATACAAAAGCACTTTAATCCACACACGAGGCTTGGTTACATTTTAAATGGCAGAAAAGGGTAAACTGAGGTACACTGCATGCTACATTTATTGTTCTCTCATTTCTTACATAAATATATATATAAAGAATATTTTCTTTTTTCTATGACAAAATTATTTGATAATTTGGTCCTACGTTCATGAAGGTAGTGTGACCCTTTTGCTAGGTAAGTCTTTTTGTCCGCTTGAGAGGTAAACCAAAAAAACTTGTCCTATGCACTAGGGTCACTATAGCGTCATAAATGCGAAGGGCCTCGAATGATCATATAAAAAACAAACAAACAAATCCATTCAAACTACAGCTATTAGCCATTCAAAGGCTGAAGTAAAAACTCGGTCAAGTTGCTATTCCAGTGCATCGTTGGACTGCTTCAAGGGACGAAATAGACATTATTTTGTAAATATGTCCCCTAAAACAGTACTATATTGCACTGCAATGCCAATTCGATGCAGTTTTTTCCTCCGCGTTGGAATGGCGATGTGAAGCACATTTTGACTTTATTGCATGGAAAACATAGATCATTGTCTTTCGAACAACGTCCACATTTAAATGGCCTTTAATATATCGTTAACAGCAGCTCTAAAATTTATTTTAGAGCTTTGCGCAAATAGGCCCTCCTTGAACTTTGTGCGCAACTTTCCCCATTTCATAACTTTTGAGATATCTGTCCTTCCTTTGTAAATTGGCATAGAGCATGACAATTTCCTGCTTCAACCGTATCCTCAAGATAATGTTGTGGTTTGATATGGGAAAGCATTCCGCCTAAAAGGAATAGTAGAGCCTTGCAGGATATAGTTATCCTACAGTTAGATTTCGAGGACGAAATAATAGACTTCTCAGAAGATTAAAGTTCATTTTTTTATCCTTCAAAATTTGATGTGTATCGAAAGTTGATGATATATGTTTATAGACATAAAACTAGTAATTTCAAATTAACCTTCTTTTAGTTATCAAGAGACATGGCAGCTGTCTTGTCTATCTTAAGTTGAACGTGCAGAGTGCATCTAAGAAAAGTTGAAAAAATAGAACGGGATTGAAAAGAACAAAATAACAATATTAGCTAAATTTAAGGTACAGAAAAATGAAAGAGAAGGAGTACTAGAAAAAAAAAAAAAAAAAAAAAAAAAAAAAAAAATTAAAAAATCAAAAAATCAAAAAATCAAAAAAGAATCATAAAACAGCAGGCAAAATGCAATAGCTGCAATGTCAATTGTACATAGGAAAATGCTTATTAAAATTCCTTTGAAAATATATTTTGAAATCACTTTGATAAACATGAAATGATACATTGAAGTTTATCAGTTACCTAACACAATAACTATCATATATTTTTTGTTTTGTTTTAGTTTTAAATGGAGTTTAAGTTTTATCGCAATACAGCGACATTAAATAATAGAAAGAATTACTTCTTCAAGCTATATTTTGGGTTTAAAGTCCTTTTTTCTTTGTTATAAAATTCACTTGTGATTCATTATTGCCTAAGTATTCTTGCTATGCAACACAAGGTTAAATAATTCATTATTATATGAACTGCTGATTTCATTTTTTCTAAATATTTATCACATGTCATCTCTCTTTTCCACTCTCCTAACCACCCTACACCCCACCCTATGTACTACAACCCCCCTCCCATCCACCACCCAAAATAACGATTGAGGATTTGCTTTGTTTGCTACTGAGCTTCGTCCAAAGGATAAACATTTTTTTGTCTTGATCCCAGATTGGGAATTACTGCAAGTGGTGCATATTTTATAACATGACTTCATATTGTAGGTAGTAGGAGCAAAAGAAAACAGATATTTACCATAACCCCTTCACATGGATTTTCTTCGAGTTAATGTGCAACTTCAGCACACTTTAAATTACTATACATGAAGTCTGGCAAATTTGAACATGACTGGATGAAAAGAACCAGAATTATTGGCCTTCAAAAGTGTTGAAAATTTACAAATAATGTAAGGTCACAGGGGACACTTGTGCCCCGTAAACATACGTTCTTCTAAATTTTTCAGACTTTCGAAGGCTTGTAACTCTCGTTCTTTTTACCAAATCATGTTCAAATTTCACAGACTTACTAATATCGAATTGCTTTATCAGATGACGAAATTCTCGCTCCAGTCTCTTGCTCGTTTATAAAGTGCCAAAAAGACACCATCAGAAAAAAATAGTGTAACTGAATAAAATTAAAATATATCATCTGAGAAAAAAATACCGATAATAAAACACATTTGATTCTAATTAATTATTTTCATCCAAGGAAATCGGTTTTTAAACTACTAATAAAAAATATATCATTTCATTAAATACTATTTTGAAGGCAAGTAAATAATTTTGTGAAACTAGAATGGATTTAATTTTTTGATATTTTGACCAAAACTTAGACGTAAATCAGCTAATCTGGCCACTTTTATTAGCTAATCTGGCCGTCGTAACGAAAGTAAATTTTGAGAACTTACACAGAAAGCTTATTGTGGTTACATTTGCCTTTTTAAATAGGCGAGATTTCTAGATACGTCTTCCAAAACTATCTAATCAAGGCTAATTTTCCTTTTTAAAATCATCAGTTAATATTAATAAATCAGTTAGTATTTATAAATCACTTCAAAATATATAATGATTAGTATTTCAAATTTTTGATATCTTTTATTTCTCATAAATGAATTTTGTTAAGAGCTAAGTGGCTGATTGTTTAGACTAGTATGAAATTTATAACATATTTACTGTAAAGCTTCCACAATTTTTGCTAATACAATATTGACAAGGACAAACAATGTCTTTATACTTGTATTTGCTATTGTGTTATTGCAGTGATCCATTCTTGGATTACCTTTGGAAATTGTTTTTAAAAAATCCAGAATTTGCAAGAAATAGCTTCATAGTATGACGTCATAAACTAAGATGCTTTGCACAGCTTTCTTCAGAAGAGATGTGGCAATAGTGTGACGCCATCATTTAACACGACATTTTCCTAGTAAATGCTTTCCGAATACTAGCGAAAGAAACTAGCGGGCAAACCATATTTCTCATGATAATCGAAATCTTGGTTTGAGAACCAAAACTAGTCATGAGCCTAAAAAATACTAACAATGTAACATCGATTATATAAATAACTACAAGAAAAAACAGAGTTCTTGTATCTAATTGTCTAATTTTCTTTCTTCCTCGGGTATACGAGATGACAGTCTCAGAACCAGATTTCCTTCAACAATTTAGCCCTCCATGTGCCATCAAAGGAATGCGAGGTATAATAAAGGTTTTGAACAATCACGTGACAGCATCCGTGCTGTTTGGCAGGGACAACTAATTTCTTTCACAAAAAAATGTCTCATTCCTCGAAGAAAATTTTTTTCCCCTCTACGCCATCCAACATGGCTTCCATTACTTTATCCTTCGAAGTCTCTATGGCAACATTCGTTAGCATTCACCTTGCTTATTTATATGAGTAATGGTTTTTTTTCTTTCATTTTTTACAAAGTTTCAATTGTTATTCCTAATTACATATTATCCAAAGTAACAATATTAAATTGAACTTGTTAAATAGTTATTACTCTATTTTGTATATTGTCATTTTTTTAAGATATCACAAATATCTGCAAAGCATTATATGCATAAATAGTAAATGCAACTATAGAAATTTTTATTCAAAGTACAAAAATAGAAACTATTATTTTGGCAAAAGAATAGGGAATTTTTCGCCAATTTGAAAAGCTTGAAGATAAGTAAAGTACAAAACATCGCAAAAAATCTTTTTTTTTTCAAATACTAAATTTCACTTGATACCAAATCATCGTGATTGGTATTCACTCCTAAAATGTTGAGTTATATCTACTATCTCTATTGCTAGTAAATCATTCAACGCAAAGACTTTCATGGCGGATATATTTTAAGAAGTATAATGCGTACTTTCAAAGTCTAGATAAGTCTAGATCTAGATTTCTAGCTAATTCCAAATAATATCAATGAACTGTAAGTATTTGCTGCTAAATATTTGATAAATGGTAAAGTTACTATAAAACAGTAACATAAATGTATTTACTTCATAATGGACATCACTGTGTCATGCCCATTCACTACCATGACTGTACCTAAAATTATTGAACCTGTATCAACGCCATTAAATGAATTCAGGATCCATGGGATTAAGTTGAATATTCAAATGAACTTTCAGGCATACAATGAATTGACTCAGATGGCGGAATCCACCACCATAACTGTTTGACGTTAATATCCTATTGGCTGCGTTATATTATATGACCAATCCTTAAAAATGAAAGAGTTTGCTGCTAAATGAAACTGGCTTTCCTTTGATCAGCGCCTCGACTACGTGGATTCTGAGTGATGTCGGTTTCTTTAGATACATTTTGATGCTTCTTCTTTGCATTTAATTAGACATGCAATATATAGTCTTTGTTTTCAACGGTTACCAAATCCACTGTACGTACCCGAGTCTCCATGGCTTGAGGTCACTGCCACACTAGGTGCCTGTGAGCTATTTGGAAGTGTAGTGCTTAATGATTGTTGCCATGGATCTGAGCATTGTCTGAAGCCAGGAGGAGCGGAATCTGTGAACTGACTTGGTTCCAGTGACGTTTGCCATTGCTTAGAGGCAGACATTGGCTGAGGCCAATAATCAGATGGAGCGCGCACCCCGTTACCAACAGGAGAGGAGTAACGCCTTGGGTTTCGCTGAGGGTTTTGGCTCATTCGTATTCCCCTTCCAGCTGAGTTCTGACGTGGCCAGCCCGCTTCGAACTGTGATGGAGTCGGACTAAAAAGGTTTCACGAAATTAATTTAACATTAAGGTGTTAAAATTTACGAAGAGAATGAACATACATTAAGCAACAAGCATGCATCATCATGTCTTACCCAAAGTTTTGCAAATGCTTAAAGTCGTCCCCATTTCTTGCACCGTGCCTTCGTCCAAATTGATTCGACTTCTCTAAGCCATCAATATCTTCGTCAGAAGATCCAGACCTTACAGAGCTATAACTGCTACTTGAATTGTGCCTCTGGGCCGGGGAAGAGTTAAAGATGTTGTCAGTTGGCGATGCCCAACTCTGTGGAGAGCGTTTCCAGTCTCCATCCAGAGACAAATGGCGGCCCAACTTGCCTGGAAAATTATTTTGCTAAGAAACAAAAGAGAATTCGTTGCATAATGACATATTTAACAATTACTATGGATAACTTTACTTCAGTAGTATGCTGGTAAAAAGCGTTTTGGCTTTCATTTTATGGTGTTCGTATTTCCCTTTTTAAAAAGAGGTTGCCAAAGGCGATTGGAGATATAGGTGATATGCAATAGACAATTGGTCCTTCTAAGTCCAAAAATATAACATGTAAAATAACTTGTTTCTGTTTCTTATTCTCATTAAGAACATGTTCAATGTTGTTTGTAGTCGACGAAACCATTTTAAAGGCCTCGATTATTCGTGTTTAGATTTATGCCCATAATAGACCTTTTCGACTTGGGTTTAATGTTTTCCCATCAATTTCAGATTACGTGCCGTCTCTCGTAATAAACTTATTTGCTTGAGTTGTATCTATGTCCATGCGTCTTCACTTGCACAATTGTAAACAACGAAATTATATACTCTTGGGAATGAAACGTGGTCGGAAAGGGGAAAACATTACGCCTCTACCAAAAAGTTCCATTACTTTCCTTCTTAGAATTGAATGACCTATCTCATATCTCCTTTGGCTCCCGGACAACTTTTTTGAACAGGAATAACACACACAGCAATAGCACATATCAGCATAGCACACACACTACAGGAAATGATAAATATTCATATAAAAAAATAACAGACATTTAAAGTTAACATTTCTTCACCATACCTGTTGGTACTGCCATTGTTTTCCTCCTCCCTGTCCTTGTGGCTGTCCATCAATGCCACCATGTTTTCCAGGTGGCCCCTTTTTCGCTGCCTCAGAGACCGCATAAAGAGGGAACCGAGGAGGAACGTTGCCTTGCAAAAGACCTTCATTGATGTATTGAGGCGCGTTTGATCCATACAAGCGCGAGGGGTTATGAAAGGTGGAAGAAGGGGATGAATTTAAGGGAGGAGGTGCTGTTTCTAGTAAAGGCGAAGGAGGAGCGGGTGAAGTAGGACCATCTTTACCTGTTCGCTGCTGCAGGAAGAAAATGTGCTCTCGGTATTTGTAAACCTGTATAAGAATCAAAGATAAGAAATTACAACGAAAGGAATGCAATAAAAAAAGTTTTTACAGCACATTAAAGCCCAGATACAGGAAATCTTAACTTAGCTAGCTAGCTACCTGCTCTTGTAGGGAAGAGATTCTGGACTGCATAGAATCAAGGTCCCGCCTCAGTTTGTCTTTAATGGACAGCAATCTCTCTTTTTCCTTTCTTTCATTAAGAATATCTTCACGGAATGCTTCATTCTATCATTACAATAAAAAGTAATCAAATCTTTGCAATTACGGCAATCAGTTAGTATAAAAAAACAGGCGATTGGAAGAAAAGTGAAAGATGACTGATATGTGAGAAAGGGGTTTCATTACATAGTAATAGTGACTGGATCTCTTTCGTCGGTTGACCATTTAAATGTCTCACCACTCAGAAGTATTTATAAATGTTTTTGTATGTACCATGCAGAATGCTGAGAAGAGTACAGTAATGAGCAATTTCTCTAGGGAATCAATGCAAGGGGTCTATAGTCACCTCACACCAACGAAACGTAAACAGAGGCAACACAGGCCGTGATGTTTCGTGGTGCCTCCAAATTTTTATTGAGAGTGATTTGGCCTTGAGATAAAAGATTTCGCTAGAAGGAAATAAACTAAATGCTCCCATTTCGAGTTTGCCATTGAATAGTATTAAGCTTTCGGAACTGATTTACTTATATAATGAATTGGTAACGGAGCACAATACACAATACTGAATGCTATAAACGAACCAACGAACCTGTCTTTGCAAAGCAATGATTTGTTCGATCGTTGGCAGACCACTCTCCTGGAAAAGTTGTTTCACTCGTTTCAAGTCATCTGCACGGTCTTCTTGACTGCACTGCATTCTTACCAATTCTTCATTTTTGAGCTAGTATTAAAAACGTCGATTTGTTTTATCTCATCAACCTTTTGAGGGTTTGAAGAGGGAGTATTGGGTATATGTATTTGTGTTTAGAACCGAAAAGGGCGGGGTATGGTCAGGTATAGCTTGATCTTGAGTATTTCTTTTTCAACTTTACTCCTTGCAAATCATTTTCCTCTCAATAACTACCTCCCTCCCCTCTCATCTTGGGAACCTGACTTTTGGTCAATACACCTCACCTAGTAATTTTGTAGAAAAAGAAAAAAATATATATATGTGACTGGAATATAGTTCTCATAGATCATGGTCGTTAATTACAATATTCATATATCTCTACAATGCCCAACGAGAAAAAGGATTCCGAACTTATCGTTTCAGATTCAGAGATATTGATAAAATACTCTTGTGACCTCTTCACTAACCTGCATCGACTTCATTGTTTTTGATAGGTTTTCGATCTGTTGTCTGAGCACTTTTTGCTCAGCAATCGAGGCGATCTTCTCGGTCCTTTCCCTTTCTGCTTGCATAAGAACACTGTCAATATCTCTATTTCTCCCTTGTTCACCTGACTGGAATTCAATGAGCATATTGTAGTACTGTTTGTTTTCTTGCTCGATTTTTTCAATGTGCATTCTCTGCATATTATCTTGTTTGCTGTAGTGATCAGTAAGATAATCAAGGTTTTCCCGCATCTGAAAATTGAAAAAACATATATATATATATCAGAAGTTGAATACCAAATATCGATGCCGGTGACTTCATTACAAGTTTGACTGGTCTAAAATTTGTATTATAAGGACGAAAGCTGAAAATGTCTAACAAAAGCTCCCGTCAGGCTTATCTCCATTGAGTTAAAAAAACGTTATATTATTTTAACTTTAGAAACACTAAATACAAAATAAATAAGCTTAAAAAAAAAAAGATTCCATGTAATTCTGGATACTCAAAACTGCCTTTTGCTTTATGATGAACAATTTTGCTGTTGTACAAAAGAGATCGACCAATCAAAAGATATAATTTTCGCGCCAGTTTTTGTGACGCGTTTGTACGCGTAGAACTTTTCGCGCAATTTTCGAGACGCGTCCGCTGGCGAAACATAAGTTCCCGGATGACAAATGAAATACACGAAAAGTTTAGTCATGAAAAATACTGACATGTTTGAAAAAAGGTTTTCTTAAGGTACTAAAAATATTAAATAAGACGAAAAAACTCAGAGTAATGAGAAATAATGAAATTGCAGTTCATGGAGACCTTTTTGATATAGCTATTTGAATACAAATTCCCAAATAGGAGGGCAAAGATTTCGGTTGTCTACAAGAACTGTAAGTTTCAAATTCAAAATTTTGTTTTACTTTAATGTTTTTTTGCAGAAATACCTTTGCCTTCTCTTCGTTGGCCTTACTAAGCTGTAGTTTAATGTCCTCCAGCTCCTTCTCTAACGCATCATAATCACGCTTTGGCACCATTTCATCTCCTTGTTGTCCATTCACCAAGTCATGCTCTGTCTTTCTTTCTTGAAGCTGCCCCACTTCGCCATCTTTGAACCTTTCAGATATTTTAATATCATTTCCTAGTAAATTCAGCTCTGTCTGAGTCTCCGAGTCTTTTTTAATTTCTTTTTTATCACGATGGCCAGTTGATATATTTTCCATGCTTGCAATATTCTCAATTTCTGATATTTCTGTTGCTGATAAGTTCCTTTCCATAAACGTTTGCAGTTGTCTTTGAAGTGACTCTTGAAGGGGATCTCTTGTCCTCAATTGTTTCTCAAGTGTCTTGTTTTTCACTATTAGTTCTCCAATCTTAGTACTCAAGCCTTCATCTCCTGTAATTAATTAAGACTAGTGTTAAGTCATGTACTACTGACTACTGACTACTGATATGACCAAATAGTCAATCTCGCTCTGATATAGAAAGGAAATGGCAAACTCATATCCTAATCTTATAATTTAAATCAAAATATACTGTAACAGCTATTTCCACTAATCTTTTCCTCTTTATCTTGTACTTATACTCTAAATTATAGAATTATTTAAAACCATAATGGTTATATTTAAAAACAAAGTTAGATTATTACAGCATACCTTTTTAAAGTATTATGATGATAATGATAATTTTGATAATACAAAAATTCCACCGATAATCACTTCGCCTTCTGCGAATAAATGTTTATAATTATAATTATAATTATACAGCTTCTCATTAATCCCATATAGGTAACTGTCCAATTGTTTTCTTAATTGGACAGGTCTTGTTGATATGGAATTAATTAGGCAGCTATATAATTAATAGGTAATGGGATTTCATGCTCCCCAATAAAAAAATTATTAGACTTGAAAAATTCCTCTGACTGCCAAATTGGACTCGGCCTACGGCCTCATCCAATTTTGTCAGTCCTCAGAATTTTCCTCATTCAATTATTTCTTAATTGGACAGCATGGAGTCCTATTAAATATACTAATGCCCTGTTTGGATCCATAGCTGGAAAAGAGTCATCCACACTGCAGATCCTTAAGGCAGGATTACTGGTAACTATGGGCTTTTTTAATTTGTTATGTAATCATGTTATTGTAAAGTGTACAGGTGTGTGGGAGCACACCTTGCAAGGACCTTAGAGTCTGTTTGCCTACCCCTTATCATACTTGTTTGCTTTTTTTGGGTTACACCTCAAGCATAATGAAAGTCTCTAAAAATCTAAATATTTAGCATTATAATTATGATTGATCACAGAATGGTTGACATGGATAAAATCAGGTAAAATCAATTCAAACTATCCTGGAAACATCAACATAGTTTAATACAATAAATTATTCTTTCATATCATGAAGAAACAATTCCAATAAATGTATGTATTATAAATACCTTCAAGAAAATTATTGTGAACACCTGAGTTCTGTTCTTCTTCCTGAAGATAGCTTACTTCATTCAGAAGCTCTTGATTGGACTGACTAAGTGTTGCTATCAGATCTTCAATGTTACCAAAATACTGTCAGAAATACAGAAAGAAAAGGAATTTAGTCACTTTCACTCTGCCTCATACTCATTATATATCAAGATAAAGTTGAGTGAAATGCATGATTTGGATATTATATGTAATGCATGTCCTTAGAATGAAATTAGACACAAAATATATTATTTGAGGAAACAGTACAAAATAAATTTGTTTATAAAAATCCATGCTTGCAATATTTCTTGAAGATGTAATATACCTTTACATTTTATAAACTATTTAGATTTCAAAATTGATAATGTTATTCCAGACTTAAATTGCAGTCGTTGTTTATTTATCTTGTGGGATTTTCAGCAAAATTTGGCTGATACATTTTGTTATTATGAATTCCTAGAAAATGATCCAAGTAAATTAACAATTTTAATTGGTTGTATTTGTTTTTCAAGGACTGTAAGCCTTCACTATAATATTATCCAGAAATTTATGAAATGGGTTTATTTAATCTTAACAGTCAGATTAAGGTGCAATAACAATTATTATGTGTGCTTGCAGGCAATGTCACAATTATATGGTGTGATTGGACAGATATGAAACACATCTGTAACATATACCTTATAGCTCTAACTATCACTTCAACATATTTGAATACCTCAGACATCAACCAATGCATATACAAAACACCTTTATTTCCTACAATACTTCCACATTAACCAATGCATATACAAAACACCTTTATTTCCTACAATACTTCCAATATTCCTTTAGATTCCAACTGAATATAAAGATGATCAAATTCAATGATTCTAGTATTTGTTACTCACCATTATCATAATGAATTTTGAATAATGTACATGCTTCTAAAATAGTATTAAATGCATCACTACAGTATGAAGCTTTGAAATTCTCTACGATTGAGTGCTAAGAAACATTACAGAATAATACATCAAGTTGCTGAAGCTAAAATTTACATACAAGATTATATATTAGAGTTCATTTCCTATAGAAAACAAGGGTCAATCAACACCTAGATCACTGACTCGCTTACTGTAATAAAAAAAATTAGCAACTCAAAGGGCAGAATATGAATCATTACCAGTTATTGTTCCCTTTTTCTTATGCCTTCCAAAATTTCTTAGCCTAGTTTTTCAGCTTTGTGAGAGATGAAAAAGTTCATTTCCACAAACAAAGTCATTGTCCAGCCTTATCAGCAAATAAAACAACAAGAAATCGAAAAACATCAAACTAGTGAGTTGTTGGTCGAACTTAAACTTTCCTTTTAGATTGCAGGAACCTAAAAACTCAAAATATAAAGAGTTTTGCACACGTTTTAACCAATTTTGGCAGCCTTTCTCTCTGATATTTAAATTTGAGGCCCGGGAAAGGTGAAATATAATAGCCATGTTTAATTCGATTAGTGGAAATCGTTTGAACGAAGTTGATTTTAATTGACTATGGAAATGGCAGTGACAAACTAAGTCGACCCTACATTGTCTATACTGAAAGCTACAGTAAGTAAAACTGCAGTAGCTAATGATAAATTGATTCTTAACATGGCATTGCGTTACTGTATTTCTTCTTTCAAGACAGAAGATATGCTAAAAATCTTAGCAGACAGCCATGTCAAAAAGCCAAGTGACCGAGATTGCGTGTACCATAATTGTATCAAAGCATGCAACCAAAAAAAAAACACAAATTACTTTTCACGTAAGAAAGCTATACGCGAATTAGTTGATAACAATAACAGATCTACATACTATAGAATGTGAAACTTACCATGCATGAAGCATGTACACATTTAACTCTATACAATGATAGTAATTGTATTTCATGCTCGGTTGAGCGACACAGTCCCGCACGCGAACAACACGAGCATTTAGTTCACGGTAAATTCACTTGGGTTTAAATCAAACTTAGTATTACTAGTATTACTATTTATTATCGATCGCTGAAGAAGAAGACATGTCAATGAAAATGATATGATATTTGGAATATATACATCTCAAGCCAAATGCTTCCAATCTGAATAAAGATATTGTTTGAGTTTGCTCAAGCATATCGAGAACTTAAACGTAAACTAATTGGTAAAGTATATAAAATCACTCAAATGAATCCGATCAAGAGCCAAAATTGAGCCAAACCATCCAGTTAATTTGCGCATCGTGAAGGTCTTAGGGTCTCGAGAGGTTGTTGCCCGGATATTTTGCCGTTCATCGAAGCAGACAGCATAAAAAACATCAATGTACATAAGCTTGTAGTTTTTACAACATGAAATGAACAAGTTGCTCAATGCGATCGCTACTTACTCCGCGTTCGTTTCCTAGCGGAACAAACCAGCATAAAGTTTAGTGGTTTTTGTAGGAATTCAAACTTGTAAGATTAAAACCAAGACTGCACTAATCGATGTCTGCTCAACAGAGCCAGAGCTCAACGCATTCATAACAAGAATGATAGACACCAACCCAGTGTAGAATCTTAATTAAGCAAATAAAAAAAGCAAACTTACATGGTTTGTTCAGTATAAATAAAAAACCCACGTGGTATACGAGATCTACCATCAAGGAATAATTCAGACGTTCTTGGATCATGCAATGACTAGGGCGCCCACTTTTATAGAAAGCGCTCAAGTTTCAATCTAACATTTCGTGTCAACATAAAAAATACCCCAGCTTGGGCCTGCGCTCTAGAACCAGGGAGTCACTGAATACATTCCTACACTGGTTTAGAATTACAGGCCCGTCACAGCAAAAATACTTATTTAGGACAATTTAACTAAAACGTGCATCCGTACCTCTTGTCCCAACGTGTCCTCGCCTCGAACGAAGCAATCTTCGTTCTCGTAAGAAGGCGAATTTCTGGTCATCCAGTAGTAACCCTGCTGCTCCAAATAGACATTTTTCGTAGTTTCTGTTGCTCTTCCACTCGTGTCGCTATATTCGGCATCCCTTTTAGGCATTGCCGTTGAGCATTCGCTGCTCTTTACTTCTCCATCCCTAGAAAATTCTGAATCATTTGCTTTTTGTGGAGAGGGAACACACTGATAAGGATCTAGCTCATGAAGCTTCAAAAGCAACGCATTTCTTTGGCGTAACAGTCCCAAAATTGTAGCGTATCCGTCGTCCTTCGGTTCTTCGAATTCGAGAGTGTCTCCTTTTCCTCCAATCTCGCAGTCATAGAATTCTGCGTTCGTGTCATCATTCTCAGGTGGACGCCATGGGATAAGACTTGGTCGTTGCATGTTTCAGGATAAAATAGACTTCTTCATCGTTCGACTGAATTTCTCAGGCAAGCAACTGAAAATGGCGGTCAGTTTTTGATGCGTAAATGAATGCTGTACCTTTTTCTTGTCAACTGACCGGTGTTTTGGCTCGGTCTACCCTTCCCCTAATCATGTTATGCATCGTGACCTTGAAACTTCACCGGAAATGAAAGTAGGGCAAAATAAGGGCATATTTTAATTGGATGTCCGCTGGTCATCCGGAAGTTAAGATTTTTAAATAGAGGCCTGTACCAAAACATACAATCAGTATAAGATAAATTTCAGTATCTTCCTTCATATTTTGAAACCTTTGCATTATTTTTTTAATTCTCTTACCGAATAATCTCGCTTTCGGTGACTTCATACTTTTATCTTAATCCCCATCATTTCTTGCTTCTCGGCCTTTGATTGATTTATTTATTTTTCAATCCTATACATTACTCATATAATCTATGTTGTTCTTATGCTTTACTATTTTATTCTCTCATTTCATTTATTACCCATTCATTTAGTTATTTCTTTTATCTAGGTTACCATTCGCGAGGTGCTGGGTTCGAACTGCGCAGTAAGTAAGCAAATTAACTTCGTACTGCGCACAACAATTTCATTCCAGCTGCGCATACGAGTCCCATTATTTTTTTCCAATGAATATTTAAATTCTTCATCTTTATATCGCCTGGAATTGGACAACGTTCGACTAATCAAGCTGAAGTATCTCTAAGAACATTTTGATCCGTCCAAGGATGGCTCGGATGGTCGTTTCTATTTTAACGTGTCTTTTAGCGATATATTGGTACACAAGTATATTACACGTGCAGGGTACTCTATCAAAAACCAACAAAGAAAAGAAAGCCAAAGCAAAGAAGGTAAAAACTAAAGATTATCTAAATTTGTAACAAAAATAATATAAACAGATGGACGGTTATTTATCTGCAATTCTCCCATGGAAATTCTTTATGTCCAAACCTATTTGCTAATAAAGACTCTAAGATAGAGCATCAAGTTCAATGTTGTAATCTTACATTAAGTTATTTGTAATTCTTCTACCGGTGCTCGTACAGATGTACATACAAGCGATGCACAAATTATGTAGCCAACATAAACTATAACGTAAATGAGTGGTAAACACCTCGTGCATACACTGAAAGTGTTTTTGTGCATTTCAACAAATCTCGAATATTTTCAGTCATAAAGTTTAGTAATTTGTGTCTAAGACGACTCTTGTAGCTTCTGTCTAAATCGAATTAATAAACATTCGTGATCTTGAACTTCCTATTCTATCGATCTTAAAAATTCACTTTATTCATTATGTATGAGCATTTCTATCTTTTCCTTTCTGAAATAGGAAGTTTAAATTAAAGAGCTAGCTATTAAAGAACTAAACATATCCTTCCTTCACATTTTTCATTTTTTCCCCTTCTTTTCTCTCTTCCTTTCTTTCTGACTATTCTTTCTTTTTTTCTATTGTCCCTTTTTCATAATTTACTACATACATTCATTCTCAACTTCCCTATTTTGAGGGAGGTAATTTTTACTTATATTTTTCTTTCTTTTTTCTCTTCATATTACATTCTTTCTTCTTTTCAATCTCAATTTTTATCACAGGTAATTAGACTGAGATTAAAAAAGAACAATTACTTCTCCATAATATTTGCCATTTTGTCATCTGAGATATATTTCTTTCACGAATAAAGTTGTTATATCTCTAAAGTGTCTGGATACTATTTAGGAACAAGATTCATCACGCATTTTTATTAACTTTACTACTTCCTTTGCTTTTTGTTTTTCTTCTTGCATGCAGAGTGGACCAGCTGATTTGAATGTTACAGCAAGAGGTCTAGTAACTGAAAACCCTAGAGTAAGAGATGTGATAAAGCATCATAACATCTATTGTAAAGATGTCTCATCCAAAAATTTTGAAGGTGATATTCTGGTCTATGTTACACCTGTAAGTATATAATTTTTACTCTCCTATTTAATTTCTTCCAACCCAATAATGGTGAAAATACTGATAATAACCATGATATTTACTTGCTTATGAATATAAAACATAGTAATATCGTATTCCTTTATTTTACTTTACAATTAAGTGAATCTTATGGATATTATCACTGTTTTGTTATTATAACTGTGTGGATCTAGACAAAATATGTGACTACTGGTATATTAACTCTACTCCTACCACCAAATGCTTCAAGACAAGGCAAGACAACGTATTTTATTGGCTCGGTATAAACATATTTACATTGGACTGCTGCCAATAAAAATATAGAATAGTTCAATTAATTAGTTAATATATATTGACTTAATTCATACCATAATAATAACCCAAAGAATATATGACATTGAGAGGCAAATTTTATGGAGTAATCTCCACAATGATGAAAGGAAAGACGACAGACATAAAAATAAACTCAGAGTCTTTCGTCAGTTCAAAACGGATTATAACTTTGAAGAATATTTAAGTCAAGTCACCAATATTAAGCACAGAGTGGCGCTTACAAAATTAAGAATTAGTAACCATAAGCTTGAAGTAGAAACGGGGAGGTATAAGAGGCCTTATCTCATTTACGATGAAAGGATTTGCCCAGTGTGTAAGTCGGGAGTAGAAAACGAAAAACACTTTCTAGTTTGGTGTCCACTATATGACTCTCATAGAAACGACTTAAGAGAGTTCATAGAAAAAAACACCAGCATTAATTTCAACAATATGAGCGCTGACAGTCGTTTTATGTTCTTAATCAATTCAAAATCAGCGTCTCTACAAAGAGCCATATCAGCATACATTCATCAATGTATGCTGATACGTGAAAATGAATTAAGAAAATTACTTAATACATAGTATATATATATACCTATAATATATTTGGAATCAAACACTCATGTACTATTAGTATAAGGTGCCAAATAAAATTGTATTGCATTGTATTGTACCATTTACCAAGCAGCCCCCCCTTCCCCTCCCCCCCACCCCCAGTCCCTTTCCTACTGCCTACTGCCGTATGATATCTATTTATCAAATTAATTGATTATTTTTGTTTTTAAACTTTTTTTAATTCACCTATTCCCCCCCATCCTGTTGGAGTGGGAATGCCTTTCTAACATAGTTTTTTTCGATAATCTTTGTTATTTAAAAAAAGCATCATGTGACTTAATTAGCTAAAATTTATAAATGAATAATATTTTCACATTGTTCAGTGGAATTCCCATGGATATGATATTGCAAAGATATTTGGATCCAAGTTCACTTATGTTTCTCCTGTCTGGCTACAGGTTGTTAGAAGGTAGGTGTTGCTTTTACTTTTTAGTTTCTCTACTACAGTCTGATCTATTTTGTGACATATATTATTTTATAATTTTGTTCAAATTTGTAGAAGATCTGGAACTCTTGCCATTGAGGGTGCACATGACATTGATCAAGGTAATTGAAAAAGCAGGCTTTATGTTTTAGAGACAATTTACAATGCAACTACTATAACCAGGGCGACTTAGACAGCAAGAAGCAATCAAATCGTAGAATATAAACAATGCACTCCACCTTTGAGTAATGGAGCAAATCAAGAACCAGCATAAACTATAATCTTTTAACATTATATCATTTTATTCCCACAAGAAAATGAGGATGGCTACCTAGTTGTTACACATAACATCAGAGTCAAATTGCCATTCTCAGTTTAGGTTTATTATTGGCTCAACATTGACTTGGCATTATTTTCGAATTCATTCTACAATTTTGATTGGTTATCGCTGCCTTTGCTTGAAGTAGTCATACTGTAAAGGCTAGCAAAGGAGATTATAGGCCTTCTTGCTAACAGAGAGACTTACATTATATTACACTTAATGTCTGGTCGCAAGGGAAATAGTTAGTTTTGTTTTTCCGAGAGTCTTGGTGTTTCACGAGAACTCTTGGGAAAACAAAAGTAACTAATTTTCCGAGGGACCAGACATTAAGTGTTTTGTTATATAGCAACTGAGAAATATTGAGAAGTCAGTTTATGAAATAAGAACTTTATTTAGCAAAGCCAAATGCATGAACACTGACCATGATTTTACAAATACAACACACATATACGGTCTTGTATTTCTCTACCAAACAGCGAGCAGAGTAGCAACAGCATTCTTAGTCGCTTTTTTCGTATTTTTCAAATCCTTTATCTCTGCAATAAAAGTCTGTAATTTCTCTGTAGAAACACTGGAAAATCTCTATTGTTTCGCTTCGAGCTCCATTTGTACTGAAAATTCAAGTAAAATATCTGCTTCCACTCTGTTGTTTTTGATTGGTGCAAAATATCATGCCATCAGCGATTTTCACGTTCTGATCATGTGCACTTGTTTATTGTCACGATTATTGTCATGAGAATGTTCGTTATATCGGAAAATTTCATAGCTATATAACAATAGAAAATATGCATTCAAGGCACTGCAGCTTCCTGGTTCCCTGATTTTCTGTCATGTGCAAAACCTAACAAACTAAATTCAAATTGATCTGTGAGTTAACCTAATGTCATGCCTTTGATCAGCCCAGAAGTGTTTTTTTATAGGGTATTGGTAAGTTTTTTTTGATTTGAAGGAGGTGCTTTTAGGATGTCTTGCTTGGTAACCATGACTTATGAGCAGCGACACATTTTGGCTGATCATAAAGTATATGATAAAACAATACAGTAATTGCACCATCTTTTATGGTTTTAAGGTTGGATGGCAGATGTTCGAAATAAAAATAATAAAATAAAAATTGGTGAGTATCTGGACAAATATGTTAAATATTCACAGGACTTGTGACCAACATTGAAATAAATTTTAATATAGAAAATTGAAAGCTAGTATATAAATATCATAAATTTCTGTTTCTAGTACCTAGGTTGTTGTTTGATAGATGGTCATATAATGACTTCCACATAGTCCTTAACAGTGAGCCTACAATGATGTCTTTAATTGATACAGTTGTTGCATTTTCAAAGGTAAATTTTCATATTCCATACAAAATGAGTATGCATGATGCCTGACTAATACATAGCTCTGGTTATGTAAGTAATGTAGACATGTAATAGGACGTTTGCATGATGGCATCATTGACCTCTACTACTAAACTCCCTTGCACACTTTCTTTTGTTCAGTTAATTAGCACCAATTGTCTAATTACTATTCTCATGAGGGAATAGAAATTTGAATAAGAAAGAAAATTTGCAAAGCATCTTGGTAGTGGGAGTCAAATGACACCATCAAGCAAACGTCCTATTTGCTAACAGTTTTGGCTTCAAGTCACAGTCAGTTATCCCATTTCACAATCATATACAATTCCCTTGGTTTTTATTTATTTCTTTACTAGTAACACTTTCAAACCTGCTGTGTAAATACTTTATATTTAAAGAAAAATACATTATGACACATAAAAAAGCTGAAGTATGACATGTATTACCTAGAAGAAATCTTTTTTTAATCATTGCTAGTAGTACATGCATTTCATCATCATTTATTAAACTTTAGCATTTATTTACCTTTATTCTGTAATTGTTAGGGTCACAACTTCGATGGTGTTGTTCTAGAAGTCTGGAGTCAGTATACTGGAGATACTAAACAGTAAGCTTCTTATTAACATCTGTGCAGAAAGATATGGAAGTACACCTGCATGCAAATGATAGTGATTTTGAGTTGCAAAAAGTGTAATGTTAATTGTTTGTGAAAGCAGGCTTGTCACAATTTTGTTAGTAATCTGGTGATCTTTATTCCCACTTTTTCAACGTTTTTGTGTGGGGCTACTTGTGGTATCTTGATCACTAACATCACCATTTTAATGCTTGGGCTACCTGTGGTGTCTTGATGACCAAGATCCCCGTTTTAACACTTAATAAGTGTTTACTGACCCTTGATTTACTTGATTCACTTTGAGCTTCTTTTTACAAGATCCTTTAAATTATTTTTTAGAGGGCTATATCTTCTTGTAAGTAAATTGGCAGATGCTTTACACGAGGAAAAACTCAAGCTTATTCTGGTGATTCCTCCACCCTTGTCAACGTAAGTAATTCACTTGAATTCTGTAATTATATATGAATGTAAGTTACTGTTGCTAAATTTCGTTCCAACATACTAATGCAGCTTTTATATGACCATGAAAGACTTTGAGCTTTATAGTAGAACTTTGGAGCCATAAATTGAACCCTCTATTGTGCCCCAGTATTTTGATTGGATACAGAAATGACCTCATTTGCATGCTGTCACGTTCAGAACATTGCAATATTTGTATTGAAAGTGGTATCAATTCATAAAGGATACCTTGAAATTTACTTTAACCTTTTTAAATTTCTTTAATTTTAATTCTTTTTTTCTCTTTCTCATTCCGTTTGTATCATGTATCATGTATCATGTATTATGGGTGATGTGAAAAAAGCGAATGCCAAATTGACTGCAGTACCAAATCACAGTAACACCTTATTCTAATAAGGATGAAGCTCACACTTTTTTTGATATCTAGAGGAACGCCACAGGATTCTTTTGACAAGAATGACTTTGAGATCTTGGCTCCAGTTCTAGATGGCTTCAGCCTTATGACATATGACTTCTCATCACCATCCAGGCCTGGACCAAACTCCCCTTTACCTTGGGTTAAGGACTGTGTATTAGCATTGTGTCCTGAACCGAATAAATTGCGCTCCAAAATAATGATGGGATTAAATTTTTATGGATTTGATTTCTCACACACTGGATCAGCAGGTGAGTGGTTTTTTTTTCTTTCATTCATTGCTTCCTTTCCTTTCTTTGTTTCTTTTCCTTTTTCGTTTTCTTTTTTCTTCTTTCTTTTTACTATATATTTTTATGTTATTTATATTTATATGAATTCCTTTTCCGAAGATTAAGAGGATGGTTAGTGATAAACTGGAGCTGAATGAAATGAGGAAGGGGAGGGGGTTGTGCGATTTTGCTTCCGAGCCAAGGAATGCCGCAAACTAATATATAATCCATTACCGCTATTTTAGATTGTATCAATATCAAAAAAAGTTATTCATGTTGGTAATATTGTTCTATATTTCAAGACTGCACGAAGCTACATTCTCATGTTGTCTTTATTTTTTATTTTTCATGTATCTGTGGAGTAGCAGTGATAAATAATAAGTAGGTTACCACCTCATTTCTTTACGACTAACCTCTTTATAATTATGGTGCACGAAGTAACGCTCTCTATAGCGCATCTCTGCTGTCATTACTATACATTTCCAATAAAAGGTGGATTTTAACACTACCCAATGGGAAGTTTAGGATGATTTTCGACTGGGATGGCTGGTTCACACACAGACATAATCCGGCTTAAAATTTTTGATATTTAACGCCAGAAGAAATAATAATTAGGAACACAGTCCCCCCCCCCCCCCCCCCCACATCCGACCTCATGCGCAACAAACTAGTTTAAAATTAATTTTTACAATTTAATTTACTAGATACATTGAATTACTCAAAAAATATAAGGACGAGAAGTTAAACTGGGAAACACCACCTGCTGAACACTCGTTTAGATACACGTACGTATTACAAGTTTTTTATGGCGAGCTTCTGGCTCGAAGGTTATATTGGGTTTTTTTCGTAAAAAATACTTTTGTGTTTTCTACCCGCTAGCAATAATTTTATGAGGAATACAAAAGCGCGGTGCAAAAAAAAATTTTTAATTTAGCCGGGAAAAAGACACATTCTACAAAGCAGCGCTTGATTTTTTAAATTGTTTTTGCTTTCCTTATTTTTCCTCTTTGTTTACGATGTTTCAGTGCTGGTGGCACAAGGCACGTCGTGTTTTACCCAACTTTAAAGGTAAAGAGAAAGTGCAACCTTTTATTACTATTTCTTGCGTTACTAGAATATATGTTTTGTCTTTGTTGTCGTCGGTACTGATGATGTTGTGACCAATGTTGTTGCTACTGATGTTGTCGCTACTGATGTAGTTGCTGCTGTCGCTGTTACTGCTGTTGCTGTTGTTACTGCTGCTGCTGCTGTATATATTGTATGAAAAACATTTTTTGTTTCATGTTTACTTTTTTGTTTTTTGTTTTGATTTTTCCATTGCAAACAAGTGTTTTCCTTGTTAATTATAACGGCGTAATACTATTTGTCTTATTTCATTTCTTAGTCCATCCAAGTCCGTTTGGACCTTGCTAAAGAGTTGGGAATTAGTATATCTATATGGGAAATCGGTCAGGGATTGGATTACTTCTACGACCTTTTATAAGTTTGGTAATTTATTTCTGTACTGGATCATTGCCGAAATAGTTTCCAAACTAAATATACAAAATACACTATTGTACATTCAGATGTTATATTGATGTTAATAATAGTACAATCTTTCAGATAAGTTATCCATTTTTAAAAATTCAAATAACTTTTCTCACTGCACATTTTATTAAGTATTTTGAAAATATTGAGTCTTATTTCACTAGCTACGGAAGCATAGTTATAATAGCATACGCAAGTGGACATGACTTCAAGACGTAAAGACTTTACTCTTGCGTATGTCGTTATTTTTTCGTTGCAAGTGGAAAACACGCCTTATTTTGCAAGGGTCTTTCTTAAAACGACTAATAAAATTAAAACAAGATAAAATAAATAATAAAGCACGTCACGCGCACTTTCCATTTTTATCAACACAGATAAGTTTGTCATTTAAAATAACTCTAAAATTAAAACGTTTAAAAAATAACAGCTTTGTCGTTCCTAGTTGATGTCGAAAAACGGACACGAGCAGATGTATGAAAAAGGGGGGGGGTAACAGCTTACCAAGTGGATAATCAATCCGAGATGCAACTCTAAGTGACGTTTTATAGTTTCAGAAGCATGTGTGTGCACTCAGTATTTATTTTCCAAAGACTTGGCAATTGCATAACGTGAACCATAGAAGACATTGTCAGAAACAAGTTCGCACTCTTAAATTGACTAGTGAGTGACAAAAAAGCCAAATGAAAGGAAACGAGAACACAAAAATTAACCTTTTAATTCTACTATATACTCTCAGCGCTCAGTACACTTGTGTGTATATTTATATAACGACTATTTTCTAAAACTAAATTCTAACAACAATTTTTGTATAAATTCTAACAATAATTTGAACTCTGGATTTCGAATTCGAATGAGTTATTTTTTCTTCCTATACTGAAAAATAGGTTATATAATGGTGCTCTCTGTATTAGTTATATATATGTATATATATTTTTTTTCGCCCCAACCCTCCTCCGTTTTATCTCGCAGTTAAAAAAAATTTTTTTTTCATACAATTTTTTTAACTTGACAATAGTCCCCTTCACAGCTCCCTGCGCCATCTTCAAAATAATGTTAAAATAATTGTTCAAGTTTTTTAAAATGGCCTCTATCATTGTAAGCTCACCGTTCGTCTCGCTTCAATGCAAAGGCACGGCTACCTTTCGAGTTGGCGCAGGGAACTGTGAAGGGGACTATTTATACTCGAATAGCGCGAAATAAAAATTGTATATTGGACACGTGACAAAAAATGTAATGACGAGGTCACGGTGAAGAGCTCGGTAATTGAAAAAAAATCCTTTCCTGTCGATCGATAGTACTTCTAAACGCACTTGCTTTGGTTTTTGTTTTTTGTTTGTTTGTTTGTTTGTTGTTGTTGTTATTATTTTTTGCCAACATTTGTTCACACTCGGAAATTCATGGCTCACGATGATCGGAAGAATTTGTTATCCACCGTTAAGTCACCAACCAATCCTTTTCGAACCGCCCCATGAAGAGCATTCATGTCGCCATGCAGCATAAACGTTGCTAGGACTCGAGAATATCTCGGCAGCTTTCCAGGTTTCCGTATTTCACTGCAATAAAGAATGTAAAATTAGTGTTAAGAATGATTACCAACTCGTGGATTTTAATGTTTTTGACTACGGATACTATTACACTGAGTGGGATTCGTATTAGGTAATGCAATCAAGTTGATTAGCGATGAGGATGGTTCAACAGAAAAGTATTCATTTCTTCCTGTTTTACTCAATGCGTTTAGTCAAATGAGCATTCATTGTGTAGGGCGTGGCCTTGGGCAGAAGAATAGTTCAATTGATAATGTATTATACCTGAAAGATATTTGTGATACGATTGCTTGATTTCCAACGGCTCGTTCAACCTTAGCATAAATAAAAAGGTTAAAAAAATAGCATTCACAGAAGAAAACTGTGCTATTAAGACCGGCATTGCTTTGAAGATTATAATCTTCACTACTTACCTCTTTCTTCAGATCCAGCGCAAGCATCTCGTAGGCCATCGAATCTTCGTTTGAATATGGCTTGTAATAATGCTGATCAAGAATGAGTCTTACCTTTTGGCCTTTGCCTGTTGGTTTAAACATTGATATTTCTCAAAATAAATTCGTGAAATTTTGGCACTTCCTAGTAACTGTAAAACATCCACAATAAAAGGCGCGCCTTGAGACGGTTTCGCAGGGGTTTTTTTAAAAATGAAATCGGTTTTCTCAATAATGTTTTACTCCATCTACAAATTCATTTTGATTTTGGGGAAACATTTTCAAAAACTCACTAAAGTGCGTAGCAATTTTTTTTTTCACTTTGGGCTTCTGGATGGCGACTAACCATGGGAATGCATGAGCGGTGGGGATTGAAGTAATAGTGACTGCTCCCTTCGAAATGAGAACATATATCGATTCCAACTGCTGCACCTAGAGAGCATGGCGGTTGGATGTAAGCTTATCATACAATGTCCTAAGCGGCATGCTATTGAAAATGAAAATGAACCAAATAGTTTTATTTAGCATTCTTACCTAGATCAGTGTTGATGAAGTCATTTGGGGTTTCTTCTGCTAATGGAACATTTTCTCTCGTCTTTGCTGGGAAATCTTTTGCATTCTCGGCCTTTGGTTTATCGTCTTTAATCAGTTGTTCCATCGATGTAATTCTTTGTCTCGCTGTAGGCGATGAAAGATCTTCATTGTTATCTCTTTCTGGCTGCCCTGATCCAGAACCTGATTCTTTATTCTCATTCTTCATATCTTCATAGAGAGCATCTTCCATATCGTTTTCCTCTTTGTCTGTAGGGTGCGTATTGGCAGTTTTGCTTTTGGTTTTGGATTTAGTCGCATCAATACCGGGTTCCCCGTTAGTATCAGCGTCAATACTTTGATTAATATCTATTGACGCTGTAGCAGAACCTGAAAAACTATCATTGTTTCCTTCGGGTTCTTCACTTTCCTTTCCACTTTGGCTGTCATTTGGTGCAACTGCCTCTTTCACGTCTTTTTGTCCGTGCGTTTCTTTGTTTTCTTTATCGTCTTTTCGGTTTTCATCTGGTTTAGTTTCTGCTGTATCTTTGACATCTTTTTGTCCTTCTACCTCTTCACTGTTCGCATCATTTTTTGTTGCGCTTTGCTCTTCATTTGTAGGTTCTGATTTGGCTATCTTGTCTTCTTGTTGCTGTTTTTCAGCTTCTTTATTCCCCTTATCACTTTTTGTTTCACTTTCATTTGTAGGTTGTACTTTATCATTTTTGTCTTTCATAACTTCTTTTTCTGTGTTCAAGCCTTCAATGTCATCATCGATTTTAGCCGCACTTTGAGTCTGAACTGATATGGATTTTGCAGCTGCATTTTTCATCTGCCCATTCATTTCTACACTTTTCGCATTGCTCTTAGCCACATCTTTATCATCGTCCACTGGCTCAGATTTTGCAGTCGTTCTTTGTATACTTTCTTTTTGTTCGTTTACTATTTTACTTGCCTCGTCGCTTTTAGCTGCATTTTCGTCTTCTTTTGGGGACTCTGATTTCAAAGTTGTGTCCGCACCGGAACCAGATAACGCATCACTGTTAGCTTCTGGTTTCCCACCGTCAATTTTTTCATCGTTATCATTATCACCATGTACACTTTGGCCTTGAATGTCATCATTTACATCTGTCCCGGAGCCGGAGGAGGCTTTCTCAGATGATATCTTTTCATCTTCCTCGACACTTTTAGTTGCCTTTAGGTTTTCCTCAGACTTTTCTGATCCTTTAGTGGTTATCTTTGGATTGGAATTGGCTACTGATTTAGCACCAGCAATATCATCACTTTTAGGAGCTTCATCTTCGCCATTGTTCTGAATATCATCCTGTACCACAGTGTCAGAGCCAGAAGCACTCTCCCTCACGATCGACGTCTGTACTGTTTCGACATTCTTATCGGCTTGTTGCTTTTTGGCGTCCATAACTTGAGGTGCCATAGCTATCTTTGATCTCGGTTCTAGTTCCACAGCTTCCTCGGTTTTTTCCGTCTGAATCTCTTCTCCGTTTCCAGAGAAGCAGCCAAACCCTGATGAACAACCAGAAGTACTGTCAGGCTCTGAAATATCCGCCTCGAAAATTTTAGAACCGGTTTTAATGTCACCAGCGATGTCCTTCATTTCCTCGAATTCTTCTGGTGTAGTTTTTGTTTCAGTGGTTTTGTCAGAAGCTCTTGGATTTGAGGTTTCACTTGCATCCCCTTCGCCACTCGCGTCCAATGTACTACTACCTGAAGCTGAAACATCTTCGTCTTGTTTCTCAGTTATTTCTTTATTTTGTACTTTGGTTTCTTTAAGAGGCTTGTAGTTAACGGAAGGTTTTTCTTTTGGTCGAGTGGAGATTTTTGATCTCGGGTTAACGTCATCATTAACGTTTTTGTCCTGGAACTTAAGCAAATGAACTCCTGGTGGATCTCGATCTTGTGTTGCTGCTACATTTCTATCTTGTGTCTGCTTACTCGTTAAATCTTGATTGTCTTTATTATCTTCAGAAATGCTTTGCCTTTCTTTTCTTTCTGTTGAGTGCTTCACTTTATTTTGAGATTCAAGAGCTGCATCTTCGCTCTCCTCGTTTTGTAGCTTGTCGACTTGATTGATTTTCCCCTTGTTTTCGTTGACGTCACTATCCCCATGTATCTCGCCTTCGCCACTTATTGGCTCGTTTGCTGATGCTTCGTCTTCGTCTCTCTCGTTTGTTTCTTGGATAGCTGTAGGGTTGTCAAGTTGAGCATCTTGCAAACCTGAAGCGGAGGCAACATCTTCTCCTTCTGATTCTTTTCTTTGTTTTAGATCTGATGAAATATGAAGAAAGGAATGTAAAGATGCTTTAAAATAGGTTCAGTGACATACAGTTCATACTTGGCACGGACTACTGATGGAGTAGGTCTTATAGAATAACAAAGCATATGCCACTATTGATGGGTTTCAATCAGCTTCTATTCCTAAAAGTGTTTGAATCTAATTATCTGCTTCAAATGGTGGTCAAACACTGATCACCATGTGCTGTCAATCAAAAAACGGTTCTTTTGAAAACCTGTGATTCTTCTGATTAACATTCCGCACGAGACAGGAAATGACGTCAAGTTAAGCCCAGCAACAACTACAGCAAGTTTTGAGGCAAATTGTTGAGTGAAACATTTTATTGTCATACCTTTATCATAACTCCCATACATTCCCTTATAACCGATACACAGGAACCTTGTTTGGGCTGCCTGTGCTCAGCCAAAAAAATTGATCAGAAACGTGACGCAGCTGCAGATCCGTTCTTTGTCTTTTTTCCCACTCGGTCAATTTGCTATGATCGCTTTTGTAATAGTATTATTCGATGTAAAATGGTGGCATGAAAAAAAAAAAAGCTTTAATAAGATTAAAACTTTATTCACCAACTTACTGTTGTGTCAGGTGTTTGGCATGTTATTTATCACCTTTCTAATAAATACATAATGCTAAGCAATTGTTTTACATTGAAGTCATGACAAGGAGTATATGGCTTACCTTTGCAAGCATTACAGGAATATGCGCACATAAGCGTCATGTACGTCTTGTATCCTGTCTTAGCACAATACCCGGCTTTACTCCATTCTGCACAGTGTCTGTACTGGTCCTGGCATTCAGCTTCAATAACAAGCAAAACTTCATTATAGGAAGGAATATAGCGCAGAATTTCTTTACTTAGTAAGGATCGCGTACTATTGTAAGCCATTATTATCCCATCATTATGATATAACGTACTCATCTGGTTAGGATTGCGATGCAGCGAGCATGCCCTGAGCGAATGCCTGGGAATGTGTTAGGGTTGGGACTTTTACCTGATTTTAATGTCAAATTTAGTAAGTAATACTGTAATACTGTCTTTCACCTTGAAAATCATGGGGGGGGGGGGGGGGGGGGGGTGGGAGCTCTGTGATCTGATTGGTCTGATTTTCATAGAAAAAAACACCAGCATTAATTTCAACAATATGAGCGCTGACAGTCGTTTTATGTTCTTAATCAATTCGAAATCAGCGTCTCTACAAAGAGCCATATCAGCATACATTCATCAATGTATGCTGATACGTGAAAATGAATTAAGAAAATTACCTAATACATAGTATATATATATATACCTATAATATATTTGGAATCAAACACTCATGTACTATTAGTATAAGGTGCCAAATAAAATTGTATTGTTGTATATTGTTGTTGTTGGTCAAATGTTATGTTTTCCACAATTTCATTGGCTCTTCAAAGAAGTACACTTTAAAACTCAAAATGGTGCGATTCGTGATTAAATTGAGAGCCAATCAGATTACAGAAATCACCTCTGATATCAAAATGGATATGTCAACGTTACCTTTGCGTGTAGGAGCTGCAGATACATTAACCAGGAATAAGAGCATCAAAGCCAAAATCGTGTTCATCTTAAGATAAGGAACAGCAATGACACTGCTTGTTTTACTGCAATTAATAATTACAGACACATGGTGTTTACTCAGATAAGATGGTATACTGTATCAACTAGGTCTATCGAGTATTCAGCTATTTATCCCTATTTAATCTTAAGTGCTCTTTTTAAAATAAAGAAGGTAGTTTACTAGCAAAAAAGAAATTGTTTTACCGTGAGAAATTGACGAAAACTATCACATACGTTGAAAGCCTTTTGAAATTGGCGATAAATAATACACTAAAATCCCACTCCAACTTAATTGTCCGAATTCCTAGCCGAAACAAATGGAGCAAAGAGGATTAGTTTTTACTAGTGTTCTTTTTTACGATTCAGGGGGTTTTTTTTCCCTTTTATTTATCTTTTAATTTTTTTCCACGATAGACATTTTAATGAAAACATTGTAAGCATACGATTGCTCTTTTCTTTCTGATAATTTCGTCAGGATTTTCTGAGCTGTTCTCCATTGTCGGTCGTGCAATCAACTGTGAAAATCTTGTCGTTCGGCAAATATAACTAAATTCAACTTTCAGAAAACTCAAACTAAGAGTTACCCAAGTCTTGTAGCAAAACCTGAATTCAAAGGACATCTAGAAATTTATAAATAGTATTACCCGTCTTTTGTGAATTTATTCTTTGGATAATCTTATTGTGTTTTCCATTCATCCCAGAAACGCATTTGAGAGCTGCATTTATCGTAGTAAAAACGCATTATCAAGCCTTACCCTGTTTAGGAATTCTTCTTTCAGTATCAATGCACTCAGTTGTTAAGTCTTTCTTTCTAAATAACCACCCCTAGTCTTGAAATCAGGACACGAGACTTGTGAGTTCTAGGTGATTCTTTCTTTTCATCTGATCTCCAAACTTGGACTGAGCGAACAAAAGGCGAGCGGTCACCGGTTGGGCAGGTTCCACACTGGGTTCGCATTGTCTTTGTTGGTGGTTTACGTTGCGAGTGGTAACCTGGTGTTGTTTAGAATCTGAATAAATAAAGATGAGAGAGAAGCCCCTATAAAGGAATTTTATTATCATTTTGTGACCTTTAGCTTCAGAGTTTGGTGTTTGAGTACACAGTATAGAAACTAGCTGGTGAACTGAGTGAATTAACTCAAATTAGTATCCAAAATTTCTTTTAATTTAAGACTTTGTTTTACCACGTATTATATTACGATGTAGACAACAATTTCGAATTATGAATTTGCGAATTTTATTACTAAAACTAATACCTCCAAAATAATTTAAATATAATTCCATTTCATTGATCTAATGGTTTATGATCTTTAATTGGTTAATTATTGGTAGTCTGGATCCACTGCGGTAATTCATTTTATTTGGCAAACCAGTAATAGTCATTGATTCCTGGATAACAATACTGATATGCCCCAGGATGCTTAATAGGAGTCGTATTCCTATCTTAGTCGTTCCATTTATCGTCCTTGGCACCGAAAACATAAATGAAGTCCCCGTAAATCCTTTACAAGGCAAATTATAGGACTTAGGATTGAGATATATTGGAATATATTAATAAATGTATGTACTTGATTTATAAGTTGAGACGCTCAGTGTTCGCACGTGAACAACTTCATATAAAGACCTCATTGCTCGCCCTATTAGTGTTACCCAGGGGCGTATTGATCGCGATCTGGTTGTACGTCACTACCAAACTGAGGTCCAGATCGTAATGTAAAATATATTATATCAAGGTCATTCGCAAAACCTGATACCAAGGATTGTAGCGGGCGATGTCTATATAAGGAAGAGCTTTCCATTGGCATGCCCTAGACTGGTCACCATAGCATCTGTAGAGTCTATGAAAAAGGGTTAAGGGGATTAACGTCATTGATTAGCCATTGACTTGAGATATTTATCATATAAGCTTTGTTAAAATACATGATAACTGCCCCCGAGTTTGTTTGGGATTTCAACAGACACAATGTTGAATGATTTCAATAAAGCACGTGTATAAATCAATATTGATGGCGCCTGAGGAAGTGTCTCCAAGACTATGTATGGCGAAAATCACAAGGGTCAACCAGTGCCGGTAAATACTCTACTGAGCTAGATCATCTACGTTAAAATGTATACAGGACCAAGTTATTTTGTGTTAGAAACAATCGATACAATGCGCGCGAGGACCGCTTAATTTCAGAAGGGAAGTAAATAACCCTTATATTTTTATTGTGAAAAAAGGGGTTAATAGAAGTGGCGATAAAGATATTTAATAGTTACTACCAAAAGTTATAGAGTGAACCGACTCTGTGGGAAATGAGAAAAGAAAAAAAAATTGAAAAGAAAATGGGATTAAGGGAGGAAACTGGAACTATTCCACTCGAATATTACAAGTATTCCGGTAAATCTATGGCTTAATAGTGACTAATATTGTTGTTGCAGTTCCGGTTATTAAGTTATTTAGCTAACTATATCGTTGAACCGACGGCAATTGCAAATTCATTTATGATCCATACTTTATTTACCGGCTTAAAGTCGGTCTGGACAGGGGGAAACTGAGCCCGATGTCTTGAATATATGGACCGAGAAACCATGAAAATAAAATAGAAAGTAAAAAAATGCGTACTTTACAAAATAGAAAATCAGATGAGCAGCAATTGATTGGTGGGGGTGGGGGGGGGGGGGGGGGGTGGGGGGGTATGCATCCAATGCTAATTTACCTCTAAGACATGCATGATTGTTCTTTACTGATGATTACTGTACTTTTATTTTTACTAAATATTTACATATTACATACTGCAGACAATACTGTTATTATGCAAGATATCATAATTCTTTCAGCTCCATGCATTTGAACCAAACTCTTCAATTAGTTTAAATTCGTTTCCTTGCATGTACTGTACACTCAATTTTGATCATTTTTATGAGCGACCACTCAATTGGAATATAGCATGAATTACTTCGGCAGAATTTCGATCTTAATGGACATAAATGCCACATTTCAAGGATTCTGTTTAATAGTAGTCATAACCCAAATATTTAGTTCAACCATATCAGTAATCGTTCTAACTCGGCGCCTAATTGGCTTTTATGTCATTTATCCGTGGGGAATCCTATTAAATAAACTTGATAATTTTTACCTTGAGAACTATTCAAGTTAATGCACTAAAACGTATGTCTCTCCATTTTTGTACCTTTTAAGGGCTGATATCATAATCGTTTGTTGAATTCGTGAAATAACGCTGTGATCCTTGACCACATGCTCATTTATGGAGAATGAGGCTCATGTCGATGTATTTTTTTTTTTTCACTTGAAAATACCAACCGTATAATTACATAGAAAAGTGCATGACTTCATCAAAATGTATATATACATCATGCAAGTTCCACAAATTATCCTCGTAGCACATGAGCATTTAAGACAACTTAGGACTTGAAACAGGCCGATTCAAAAACAGTTGTCGGCCTCTTTTGAGAGGCCGTATTTTTCATTGTTGAGGGGTAAATGAGTTAAATTTAAAAGTAGTTTATCTTTACACAAATGTATTCGTTAAAACTGCAGGTGACCGCCAAAGGTGGAATTCTAAGTATTCTTAGCATTTAAAATTCTATAATTTGTAGGGAATTTGTCAAAACAGATTACTATCATGAAATGGTTCATTCAGTTGGGGTATTTTGTTTTTATCTATGGATGTTTGGAGAATTTTTGATGGCCTTTGTCACATCCAGCTATCCCTGTTCGTAGGACTGACTGTACTTGATCTTGATCTACGCCCGTTAAGAAGAACATACTTGGTTTCAGTCACATTGGTCGATTTAATGTCACTCTTGCACCGGGTCTTGCACCCATCCTACCAAGGTCTACTTTTATAAGTTGGATAAAGCCACCAGCCGGGTCGGCAATATGATGCACCAGACCAGTAACTAATCCAGTTTTAAACGGATCTGAACTTCCGATCCTTTCTGAAACGTTAAATAATAACGTAGCTTACGGAAATCCACAAGTAAAAAACCCCAAGCTGAATTCAAAGGTGGTCGCCTGTGTTGGTGGCGCTGCAGGCCCCATTAGTATGACAGAAACTGTTTACCATGTGGTTACCAAACCCTTACGTATCAAAATCATTTAAAAATAATTATTGGATGGTAAGATAATCCAATCAAGCCAAATGGTATTGCTACCGACGTGGAAATCTAGAACTTCTAAATTCAACAGCGTTCCTGTGGATGCCAGTGTTTATGTTCAATATATCCAGAAGACACTAGTCACACCTTCACAACACAGTGGGTCACCTACATTGGAATAACAATTTCACTAGTTTTTCAGCCATATCTTTGGTCTAGTGCTATTACTATGATAGCACACATTGCAAAGATATGCCCATTACGGTAGCAAGCGGCGGTGAAAATATCCTTGTCATTATCAAGAAGAGCCTGAGTTGCAGCATCAATGCCATTATCACGGACTGCTCCAACATACACCAGAGATACAACCTTACAAGGCTGACATAGTGCTTCTTTCATTATCTCAACCCTTCGTCTGACCAACTCACTTACATTCTTTCCAAGTTTGTCACACACTTCGCGTTTGTATTCTGTCACGTTTTCAAACTGAAGAGTTAAGGTCTCGAGGATAATGTCTCTGATACAGGCAATTTCTTTGTCTATTGAATTATTACAGCTTGTACTTGATGATTTTTTCAGAGAAAGAAATGGCGAGCTGTCGACACTTAGCCTTGCTGTAATGCTTGATCCACTTTGCTGGCTTTGAACACTGCTGGTAGAGGAATCGGAGCTCAGATCTGGAAAAATAGCATCTTCAGTGTAGCCCAGTGGCAGTCCTGATGGGCCATGGATCAGAGATGATATCGTTGGGCATGAGATTTTTCGAGATTTGCTTTGCTTATCCTCCGATCTGGAGTTAAAATGGAATTGTGAAAAGAGAGAAATTTTCCTCGTTCGCTTTGAAGGCTTAGGGGAATTCTTTCTCCACTTCTCTCCTTTTTCTCCTTTTTCTGAGCCTCTTTTATCAGAGCAAGAACAAAATCCTGAACTACCAAGTGTTGGACTACGCGGTGATGGAAGCGGTGAGATATCCTTCTCGTGGCCAGAATGGAATTGTATGGGATCTGAAACCATTCTTTCCTGTGTCGAATAACAATATATAACATGTGGTCCTGTTTCTCCCATGCTATTCTGTCACAGACAATCTACTCAAAAACCCTGATGAAACAATTTCTGTAAAATTATGAGCTAATGCGTTCAATGCTTGATACTCTAAATGAATCTGATATCTAGTCGCCCGTGAGTTCGTATTTAAGAGAGTGCACGCTGACAGTCAAATATACTAAATTCCCAGAGCATTGTCATTTACCTGTTTATCAGTCACTTAATCTGACTCCTGACATTCCTTGAGTTGTTGTACGACCTTCTGCACGTTCAATGACTATATCTCCACATATTAGTTTATGTGCACCAGCTTGAGTCGGACCGTTTAACCAAAGCAGGTATTCGCGTGCGACTTGTCTGGCGGTGAAGGTTATATTAACACATGAGGATTAACGATTCCATATGTTTTGACTTGTAGTAAACTCACGCTGGGATGCCTATAAAGACGACACTAAATTCTGTTCCTTCTGTTTTGTTCTTCCTGATATTGATACACTCAATAATTCCGTCCTGAAGTTGTACCAGATTTCTTGCAATAAAGGCGCCTAAGACTTATTAAAGACAAAGCTCATGAAATTGATAATTATAAGAATATTCTAAACACGATAGATAGCGAACTTATCACCTAAGAATCACTTATGTCCCTTGATGCTAATTCGTCAATTTGACGAAACAATAGACGAATTTGAAGAGGCTTAACCATGACTTTGAAATGGGCACAATTAATTCGGACAAACTGCAAATTTGAAGGATTTAAGGAATGAACATTGATTCCATCACGACAAAGCATAAAAGTTGCCGCGCGCTATGACCTTCATAAAACAATGTTTGTCGTAATGTTGGTGGTATGGCCGCCATGTATAACTATCCATGCAATTACTAGTCCATGTTTGTACAGGTCCAACACCCTTGTAATTAACTTTATTTACTTTGAAGCAAACGGGATATTTTTGTGTTTGAATTGAAATAAACGACCTGTTTTTTTTCGTTTTGTTTGAAGGATTATGACTTTGGCCTTTTGATTGACGCACCTTAAGTTTGTTTATACAAACTGTTATTCTGATCTATAATGAAGACCGTGTTCATAATTATAATAGCTGGCAAACTGATAAAATGACTGACTGTAGTATTCTATGAATCATAAGGCCTTTCGTGCTTACAACAGTTTGTTTATATATTTTTTGTTCTGCACTCTTTGATCATCTGATAAAAGCACCATTAAAAACGTCTTAGTCTAGATCTTAGAGATCTAAGCCATAAAAGTAAGCCGACTGGTAAGGAAACGGCAGATAATAGAGGTCATGGCTCCAACAAATTGATTGCTTTGATTGTCACTTGACTTGGGCAGGGGGAAGTAAAGGAGATGGGCTACAGGGGCTTATCTCTCTCTCCCTCCCTATAAACCTCTAAATTTTACATTTTATCACGCTCTGTCTCGACCCCCTCCCCCTCCCCCCCTCCCCGACCCCTTCTACTCGTCATCGTAGTCCCCCCACATCCCTTAATTCCTCCTTCTCGATATCTGAAGACCGTGTTCTGCGGTCCCCATCACTGATCCCCATCGTTTTCTAAGTACTGTTTAAAAGACGAGCCGGAGTGTTTTATCGGGTGTAAAACACGAGGCGCAGCCGAGTGGTTTTAGACCCGATAAAACACGGTCTGCGAGTTTATTAAACGGCTTAGGAAACTGATGATGTTGCTTTCATATTGTACAGAATACTTTACGAAATGAACCAAGTTTGATAGAGAAAATCCAAGTTAAAATTAATGCAAATGAAGACGAATCTATATCAGATATAAAATCACCTTCATTGCCATGATTCCTATTGTGTTTCCTTCATGAATTATTAATGCGTTTTCTAATTACATATTCAAGCAATTTATTGGCAATCGCTTGGGAGTCTCTGGAGTTATGCAAGGTGCACAGGTATACTAAACAAAATGACGGTTTATCATAGTTTATATCCCCAACCCCCACCCTATGTAGGGTTTAAACTCAACTTGTAAAGGAAATTCGTAATGCATGTCTCGCATTCCACTTTAGTTACCTCACTTCCAATTGCTGCGAGCCATGAGGCGAGCAAGAATTATCTTTACAATTGGGATCCCTGTGTGGTATCTCGATGTGTGGTTGTCGAGATGATTTTCGGAGTATGCAGTATGTTTGTTCAGCGGGTTTTATCATAAATTTGTGTGACGTTAAAAGCACGTTGCTCGATTTGGTGTTTACCCAGGTTCGCTTTTTAAAGATAAAATAAGCCATCTTTTTCGAATTCTAATTATGTCAAACACGAACTTTTTTATTGCTGGAAGCATTCATCAAGGTCATGAACGATTTAATAACATTTTACGGGGAAGACTAAGTTCTTTTATGAGTTTTTCAGCGCTGTTATAAGGCTCAGACTTTGCCAATCGAACACTGGACTGCCGCCACAGTAGATAAGATCTTTACGGAAGGAGACACCATGTACTTGAGTGCACTTAAAATACAAACCATCCGGATACCGAGAGGTTGTCACTCTATTTTCTGCCTGACAGAGCTCGCTGGTCCTCGCGCGCCTATTCGAGGCAAACGAAACAAAACAGTCGGCCATTGACGCACGTAATATACTGATATCACACCGATTGCCCACTGAGGCAAAAAATAATCAATCATCTATTATAGTAACAAATGCTGATCTACCTATTTTGGTAGAGCCCAGCGAGGCACAAAACAAAACAAATGACTTTGCAAGAATCCCTCTGGGGGCACTGACAATCGAGTTTTCCCTTTCTAACACTAGCTTAAAGAAGTAGAACGTCCCTAACCTTCTAGGATAGGGACTTTGCAAGAATCCCTCTGGGTGCACTGACAACCGAGTTTTCCCCTTTAAACTAGCTGAAAGAAGTAGAATTTTCTAATCTTCAAGGATAGGGACTTTGCAAGAAATCCTGTGCTTTCTGAGTTTTCAGAATATCGAGTATTAGGATTCCTGTGGACGTGGGAAGCTCAATCTCCGCACACTCGGCTCTAATTTCCAGGCGTCCACAGGAATCCTAAACTTGATATTCCGAAAAGTTCGTCTCTACTGAGTCTGGAGGGGAAAGTGGAACCGCTCGCCGTCTAAAGAAACCCTGTTCGTTTTGAATGCGAGGTTATAAAAATGAGAGTAATCATGTTCTGACCTTGATCTGGCTCAAAGCTATTTTGAATATTTATAAAACGCAAAGGACGCGCCCGCATGCCAGCAGGTGAACGGTACAGATTGACTGACTCTGGAAGAGACCCGATTTCATTGCCAACCCTTATTTGGTTGACCGCGCGAATTTTCGCAATTGAACCCGGGGGGAGGGGAGGGGGGTGGTACTCCCCTATATTTGCTATACGGGTATGTGCCGCCCTTATAGGGTATGGTTTTTCGGCTTTTGGGTCTGGGGTAGGGTATCATTTTTTGACATTTTGTCTGGGATAGGGTATCATTTTAGTCTGGGATAGGGTTAACGATTTGGTCATTTTTGTCTGGCGAATAGGCTACGCTTTCTGCCGGCACAAAAACAATAAAAACGTTAGTAAATATTGATTGCAATCGATTGTAAGACCGTATTTTCCGTCTTTTAGTCTGGGATAGGGTGTACAATTCTTAGTTTTAGTCTGGGGTAGGGTATGTAAAATCGAAATTTTTGGTCTGGGATAGGGTCAGGGTTTTGAGGTCCTGGCGGCACACCCCTACCCAAGTTGGGTTGGAGAAACCCCCCCGGGAATTGAACTATTTTTATAAGCAATGATTGACAAAAAAAAAAAAAAAAAAAAAGAAGAAAAAAAAAATGGAGCGTGCTTGTGTAATGCAATGCACATATAAGTGTACACATCCAAGCCAAGAAACGCAATTGACAAACAAATATTCAATTTCAATCGAAATTTTTGAACCATTCCGCGCGCCATATTTATGGTTAAAAATAGCGAGACGTAATTGATACGCGATATCGTGTTGCTTTAGATAATACGCCATGAAAAATTCATTAAAAAATTGAGGATTATGCATTTCAAAATACTTCAAACCGATACTATGACAAGGCAGAAGGTCTAAAAATGCACAAAGTGTGTTCTAAGCACAGATAGTATTTTAGAGCGACTGCAAGACCATTTAGATTTGTTTACATATGACATAGTTACATTAACTATGCATTTTGGATTTTTTCTTGTCTGGTCATGCTCGTAGCTCAATGACCCCTAACCTCTTTATGGAATTCAACTCCGCAGCTCAACAAACAACTCCATTATCGTTCGGTTATCAAGGAACGGTTTACCTTTCTCGTCCGTTTTCGTTTCAGCATATCAAGTTCCCCTGGCTTTTCAAAAAGTATATTTTTGAAAGCTCAAGGCTGTTGTTATCCGTTCCCAAAAAAGAATTCATTACGATTTTAAAAAAAAAGAGACAAAAGCCTGGTAAGTGTTTGTTTGTTACTCATTACTTCCGCCATGAGATCAGTCGCCATGATGAGCTGGAGCTTGTTGAAAAATCCACTTTTATTACCTGGTTTAATATCTCGTTGGTAGGAAAATATTAGACTCATTTACAGGCTGGAACTCGCCTTTCCCTAAACGACCTGTTTAGATCTTCGTTGAGTCCTTAATTGTGTTTTTTTCTTCGCTAAATAACTATCGTCATCTCTCACTTTCTAGTTTGTGACCAAAACAAGAGTTTGACAGCTTCGATCTGCTTGCAAAAAATTCGATTGAAAACAGTTTGCATATATTTTTATACTCGTACGCAACTTGTCTGAGACAAAGTTCCAAGGCCTTAAATTTTTTTTTCTAATTCTGGCTCGGGTTAAATCAAAAGAAACCTTTAATACGTACACACCAGTGCCTGAGATTAAAACGGTCGACTGGATTTACATGGTGCTATTATATCAGTTTTAATGTTTATGTAAACTCACGGAAAATTGTATTGATCCTGTTTGATCGTCAATTAAATTAAGAAACTAAAGGAAAGGATAGGCATAAGGCCTAGAATTATCAGAAATAGGTCAAAAATATGAAGGTTCATTTGGTTATATATCTCGTTTAATTTTTCTAAACCTTATGGTTTTCTAACCAAGACTCAATTAAAAATTTGACATGGCTGTCAATCAATTAGCCATCTGTCAGTAGAGACTGGAAACTGCTGAGCGGCTCCTAGCAATATGCTAGGACCAGTTATATGTGATATCGATGAAATGCGTAATTATCTTTAGATAATTAACGAGAAGACTTTCAGAGTTTGTCGACGTTATTAATGAATCTCATAAGCTTACCTTTGTTGACAGGGCGTCTTTGATTCTATTTTCAGCGGAGGCACAGATTGAATCAAAATGGGTTTCATGATGTTGGTCATGTTATATCTGCTCGCAGAAAATGGTACGTGTACTGATGTATTCGTAAAACGAATAACTAGAATTCTAACTACTGCTATGAAGTAATTTACAGTATTTCCATTACATACTGCTTTTTCTCTTATTTATGACATGCGTTTTCCGGGTCAATAGACTTTTCTAAGTTGACCAACTTTGGTATGAACAAATAGGAAAGTGAAATTCTTATATATATATACTATATTGTATCACAGATAGTTTTGTGTTTAGCAAATATTTTTCTGATGATAATCATGGGACACAGGATTTTTAGTTTAGTCTGACAGAGTTAAAGATAGGGGAAATTGCATATCACTTGATAACGATCGAAGTGTGCATGTTCATATTCGTTATGTCAAAGAGCCCATTTATGGTTTTTTTGATAACTGAATCGTTCGAATGTTCTGTGTACATGCATCTTTGGCTGTTTCATGATATAATAGCTAGAAATAGCTATCTATCATGAAATAAATATTACTGTAATAACTCAGATATATATTAATTATTTCTTGCGGTTACTTCCTTATAGAAAAGTAAACATGAATTTTAACTTGATCTGACCTGTTTCCAAAACATTTTTGTAACCAAAATTAGAACAAAATTGCATTAATTCTCAAGAATTTTTTAAGAAAGGAATCAAACTGAAGGGAAGAGGATAACGAGGATCGGGACAATCGTCCCTTCTCCCCTTACGGAAATTGTGTTGACAAAATTAAAAAGTCAAAAAGTTTGAGAAATGTGTCTCGATAAAACTGAGAAAAGTAATAACAAAATAAGTTTTTCAACACTTGCAGATTGGCGGGAGCTTTCACTCCGAAACGCGCGCTTCCCTTCTTCCCCCAACACACTGACGTGATGTAAATTACTCGATGTCTTGTTGGAAACGTGTGACTGGTGAGCACAATTCTAACGTTACAACGCCTTTTTTAGTTGCAGTTGTCAAGGCAAACAACTGTTGGCAGACTTCCGTTAGCATCCATTACACAACGGGGCCCTCGGTGGTCACCGTTACACAGAGCGACGCAAACAGTGTCATGAATGAGGTAAAATTCTATAACTGGTTGATTATAGTAAAACCGTGACCGTAAAAGTCGTTACTGCCAAATATAATGGTGCCACCACTTTTCTACTTTTCTTCAGCTTGTAGCTGCTCTTCCAGAGAGCTGTCGGTGCGTAATACCCTTTTCACTCCATCAGTCCTCTGTTTTAAGAGTATTCAAAGCTGCGCTACATGGAGTAGAGAAAACTTTAAAAGTGCGTCGCTTAGAAGGCAGCAAACCTGGCAACTTAGCTAACTTGCTCCATGAAAAGTCATTTCTTCCACCGCGAACCATAGCACTACAGTATTCTGTAGAAAACGGCTCCTGAGTCCAAGTAGGTCTTCGACTCAATTTCCATTTGGAGATGTCTAGAATAGCATCGAAATCATCTCCGAAGAGAAACAGATCGTTTGTGTCCGCCATATTGTTTTAGACTGTAAGGGGGCTATTGTTCGTCCCAGCCCCTGATGGTAGGGGGTCTTCAATCCCTATCTCTAGCGTTAAAATACTTCGCATTTACCATATCGATCATTATGTTGGTATTTTTCGATCACAGGCATTGAATCATGGGAAAGGTCAGCTGTCCTGTTCGGGTTTAACACTCAAGCTCCTTAACGTTACCATAACAACCCCTGGAAACCGATATTCCATTACAGGACTCTTTGGAGTCATATATGGTAACATGGATTCAAGTCAAAAATCGAATGCGCAGTCATGTCTTGCAAATGCCGTGATATTCAATGACATCGTCTTGAGACCAGATTACTATACGAGTCCTCTGAAAGGGTCTTACTGGGCAGACCGCGCATCGTTAACCAACTTTCAAGATTCTACCTGTTGTTTTAATGGGATGTTCCCGTCAAATGGCGTGTGCGGTGAGTTTTATCCCAATAATAGGCAGAGCTGCTCTATTCTACTAACTAAAAATCCTACTTGATTGCTTGAAGTCAGTCAGCGTAATGAATCTCCTGAATATCATTACTAGCATCTGAGAACGCTTTTCTCCTTTTATCGTTTATAATCAATTAGGTTTCATTTGAAGCGTGCCATTTTGGTCATTCAGAATTCCAATTTCATGAGAAATTGATTCTGACAATCTTTGACGCTAGCTTTCAGTAAGACTGAGTGCTATTTTTTTAATACTAAACACAAGCAGCAATGATGAATAGTTTGTCTCATATAAATAACACCTTATTACTTTTTTTCTGTCGCAGTTTCTCCGGCAGCATCATCTTCAATCGTTACCTTATTACCATCGACAAGCATCACTTCAACTTCTGTGCCTGGTATATTTTGTGTGAAACATTCACTTTTTATTATCAATATTGTTATTGTTATCGTTGTTGTTGTTGTTGTTGTTGTTGTTTTAAGACTTTACAATCATGAGAGGTGGTTAGTAATGAGGCGTAGGCACTGAGGGTGGTCAGTTTACAATCATGAGAGGTGGGTAGTAATGAGGTGTAGACACTGAGGGTAGTCAGTTTACAATCATGAGAGGTGGTTAGTAATGAGGTGTAGACACTAAGGTTGATCAGTTTACAATCATGAGAGGTGGTTAGTAATGAGGTGTAGACACTGAGGTCGGTCACTTTACAATCATGAGGCACTGAGGATGTTTTCAGCCCTTTGGCTACTTGGTTGATGATGGTCGTTTGTATAAAAACGGTACACAGTTTCATCTGCCAATTAACGTACAGTACAACAAGGCATGAGCAACGTCACTTCTAATCATGAACAACAATGAACTTACATGGCGATCCCTTTTCAAAGTAGAAGTTCATCAGATTTTGATTTTGAATTTTCTTGAAGTTACTACAGCAGCCTCAACCTCCTCCTCGTCACTCCCATCGCCATCGACGATATCGTCACCATCATCGTCACCATCATCGTCACCATCACCGTCACCCTCATCGTCACCGTCACCGTCACCGTCACCGTCTTCGTCACCGTCACTGTCACTGTCACTGTCACCGTCACCGTCACCGTCACTGTCACCAGTGAATTCAACCTCACGTTCCACACCTCAATTGTCATCGTCATCCTCATCATCGTCACCGTCACCTTCACCAGTACCTCCAGTTACAGTTTACTCAACAGTTAACATCACTTCCTGCCTTACTGCAGCTCCAACTAATAATAAAACCATAGGTAACTTTTTCAATTAATAGTTTTACTTAATTTATTGCAATAAAACTTAAAAAACGTATTAACACGTAAATACACTAGCATCGTAGGCCAAGTACGCCTTCAAAGGAGGTCTGCAAATGAAGTGATTTTTGGAACTCGATATGACAGCTCACTAGTGATTACTAGTTGAAATCTTCACTTCTAACTTTCAAATGATTCAAGCTGAATCGGATGAATGTTAACTTAATATTTCATATTTTTTTGAGACAAGTCAAACTGACACAAACAAAAGCAATAGGCATGAGACCTACTGATAACCACTTTTGGTCTACTAACTAATTAATCGATCGAGGTAAAGCACCTGCAACTGCATTTCTTTATTATTTAGTTTTCCTTAATGATTAATTTGCTTTTATTTTACGTTAGCGACGACAACTACGAACATTAATCCAGTCAGAACTAAAGTTATTTGAGTAACATTGTACATCAACTCATGCGAGTCTCCTACAACTACTATTGCAAGTACGTTTTCCACTTTTTTCGATAATGTTCATTCGGAAGTATATTGTTAGGTTCTGGGAAAGATCCCAGTATGGACTTCTGTATTACTTTTCTTTTTTTTTTTTTTTTTGTTTTTTTTTTTTTTTTGTTTCCTTTTCCTATATTGAGAACGTTTTTCTTTTCTTTTCTTTTCTTTTCTTTACTTTTCTTTTCTTTTCTTTTCTTTTCTTTTCTTTTCTTTTCTTTTCTTTTCTTTTCTTTTCTTTTCTTTTCTTTTCTTTTCTTTTCTTTTCTTTTCTTTTCTTTTCTTTTCTTTTCTTTTCTTTTCTCTGCCTGCCTGCCTGCCTGCCTGCCTGCCTGCCTGCCTGCCTGCCTGCCTGCCTGCCTGCCTGCCTGCCTGCCTGCCTGCCTGCCTGCCTGCCTGCCTGCCTGCCTGCCTGCCTTCCGTGAACGTTTCTGTGAAAAGCCTTATATGAAGAATATCTATCATGCTATTAAATGCCTTTTCGTTTATATGTTCCTTAACCGGTACTCAATACTATATTGTTTGAGAATGGAATCTACCTTAACTTAAGATATTTCCTAAATACTGTCTGTCGGAATTATGGTGATGGTGACAGTGATGACGGTGACTTCAGACAACCACCTCTCATGATTGTAAGGCGTCTTTAAGAACTGACACACTCATAAATATTACTATGTAATCCTAAATCATAATTATTCATCCAATTGTTTTGGGAAGGGGATCAATTACACGTACTAACACTACATTGGTTAAAACCTAGGGTATACTTTCTTTTCCCATCGCTAGTTTTTTTTCTTTCCATTTTTCATGTTTTTTTCCCTCTCTTAACTTTCTCTCTCTTTAGTCGCTTACTCAACGCCAATGGTCGCGACTGCATCGGAGTCAAGGGCGGATCCAGGGGGAGGGTCGGGGGGATCGCGACCCCCCTGTCATTCCTGAAGTCAAATGGGCTTCCTGTGGTAAAAATGCGACTGGGATTCCTTTGCCCACAAAATTTACCCCTGAGACCCCCCCTTCAAAAAACCCTGGATCCGCCCTTGGGAGTCATTCTCTCTTTGCTAATTATAAATATGAAATGGGCCTAGGTTTTTCATGCTCAACTGCCGGCGTCCATGGTACATGGTAGATGGTAGAACACTAGAATCCTTGTCCGGTTTAATCTGGGAATTGAATTATTTCTTTCGAATTCAAATGTAAATGATTGTATGGTTCCTACCATCCAAAAGGTTGATGTTATGTGATCATGTAAAGATGAATCATGATTACCACAATTATTGAAAATCGTTATGTTCAGACTGGGGTTTCTAGGCAAAGGCAAGGTAAAGCAAATCTGAATCTCATGTTGGACACATGAAGTGCTTTCACTTAATGGACCTGACATTGATAAAATAAAAATGACAAACAAAAATTTTAATGTTTGAGTTCGTTAGGCGTTTGATCTGAACATTTGATTAAGGTGACTGCCTACTTTTGGAAATTAATTTAAACTTTTTTTAAAACTTCGATTTCCGAATTGAAATTTAATGCTGATTCCAAATCTGGAAAGAAAAATAGTGTGTCCCGAGCTCCTTTTCGAGATAATCAGCATTTAATGGAAGCCTACGCACGAGCTTTTGGAGTAAAAATTGCGCCGACCGGAAGTGGTTAGAAAAAAATTAAGATTCATAAGATAATAGTTATTTGCAGACTCTATGATTACAGGAATGAAGGCTAGTCAATCATTCTACAATAATACATGGATATTTTCGACAAAAATACAAAAAAAAAAATACATTGATTTGTCATATTTTGTAGTTTCGGTGCTCTTAAAAAATCTCATAAAGTCGAACAAAAATCCCTACAAAAATCTATTTTTTCATGTGTTACTGATTTAAACGTTTTCTAAAATGTTGATATAACCTAGATTTTTAGGAGTTTTTTCAAATGAGCTATTAAAAAATAGAGAGTTTCGTGCAAAATTTGAGGTTTTTCCCTGTTGAAGCTCAAAAGGCGTATGGTTCTTCAATAAAATATTGTAGATTTTTCGGCGGTTTATGAGCGCGCGATCATTGTGGGCTCAATTCGAACGTTCAAAAGTAGGCAGCCACCTTAAGGGAAAGAAAATAAATGTCCTTATTATTTCAAACAGCTGTTTCAGTAACTTCAACGATCCAGACAACAACACCAGTAGCACCACCGCCTACAACACAATCAACAACACAGTCAACAACACAATCAGCAACGCAGAAGACAACGGAACTTACAACGCTACCACCAACGACTAAAATTCCTACTACGACTCCTCAGCCAACTACACAAAGTAAGCTCGATTTTCTCTTTAGCTTTCATTAATTTATTATGGCGCGCATAGAGAAGAGAGATTGGGCTGAACTTGCGGACTTAACATTTAAAAAATCAATTTTTAAACATCCCGTCTAAATCCTTAATTCACGGTTTTAAGCCTACCTCAGGAATATCGTGTTTATTTTGTTAATGAAACATAAGAGAAAGGGATTTATTACGAACTCTTTTTTCCTTCTGGATATATAAGCCTCCCCCCTACCGAATTTAAGCCCGGTTATAAGCCCATCATAGGATCCTTGCGAATGAGAATAAGCCCAGGGCTTATACTAACCGGGATTTAACGGTAGCCTGCCAGTTCACTTCCAACAACCAGCTCTAGCTACTTGCTTAGTGATAATATTATTGATGTGTGATAACCTAACCCAAGCTAAGATAATGAAGGTCACACTCATAGTTGTAAGCAGCGCTTACACATCTTCTTATGTTCTTCTAGGTGACTTGTTTGTTTAACACATTTCTTTTCTTTCCTCTTCAAAATCATTCCACAGCGTTTTTTTCTGCCCTGCCCTGCCCTGCCCTGCCCTGCCCTGCCCTGCCCTGCCCTGCCCTGCCCTGCCCTGCCCTGCCCTGCCCTGCCCTGCCCTGCCCTGCCCTGCCCTGCTCTGCTCTGCTCTGCTCTGCTCTGCTCTGCTTACTTAAATTTTTGAACCAGTATTTTACAAAAGTTTTCTTTTTCTCATTTTTAAAAGTATTGAAAAATGTCGAAATGGAAATGAGTCTCAAGCACAAAGAATTTCATCCAGATTTGTTAAACTCATCTTCTCCCAGATATAACGCATTATTAATAGTACTATGTAATCCTAAATCATAATCATTCATCCAATTGTTTAGGGAAGGAGATCAATTACACGTACTAGCACTACATTGGTTAAAACCTATGGTATACTTTCTTTTCCCATTGCTAGTTTTTCTCTTTTCGTTTTTCATGTTTTCCCCCTCTCTTTCTCTCTCTTTGGTCGCTAACTCAACGCCAGTGGTCGCGACTACATCGGAGTCATTAACGCCAACTACAGCACCTACTACAGGTAGAATTTTTTCATCATTAAAACTATTAAAACTATATTTAATCTATTTTTTTCGTTACTCTTTCTTTCTCTCTTTCTCTCTTTCCTAATTATAAATATAGATATAGGTTTTTCATGCTCACCTGCCGGCGCCCATGTTTGATGGTAGAACACTAGAATCCTTGCCCGGTTTAATCTGGGAACTGCATTAATTCTTTTGAATTCAAATGTAAATGATTGTATGGTTCCTACCATCCAAAATGGTTGATTTTATGAGATCATGTAAATTCTCGATGAATCATGATCACCACAATTATTGAAAATCGTTATTTTATGTTCAGACTGGGGTTTCTAGGCAAAGGCCAGGTAAAGCAAATCTGAATCTCATGTAGGACACATGAAGTGCTTTCACTTATAGTGGACCTGACATTGATAAAATAAAAATGACAAACAAAAATTTTTAATTGTTTGAGTTCGTTAGGTGTTTGATCTGAACATTTGATTAAGGGAAAGAAAATAAATGTCCTTATTATTTCAAACAGCTTTGTCAGTAACTTCAACGATCCAGACAACAACACCGTCAGCACCACCGCCAATAACACCGCGAACAACACCGCCAACAACAGCGCCAAATATTCCAACTACGATTCACACAACTACACCAAGTAAGCTCGATATTGTCTTTAGCTTTCATTAATTTATTATGGCGCGCATAGAGAAGAGAGATTGGGCAGAACTTGGGGACTTTAATTGTTTTGGGAAGTGCGATAGGTGGGGAAGTTTTTGTAGTCGTTTTGTCATATATATTTTGTTATATCATATTATATACACAACTATCCCTATTCCTCATCACCCTATGCTCATATAAGTAAAAGACATACAGCATCCGTACAGCATTCAATGTGCTTTTTGTTAGTCTCTTTGTTATTATTTATTATTGTTGTTCTACATGCTGTCGTTTTTTTTCGGTTTTTTTTTTTTTTTTTTTTTTTTGTTTTGTTTTTGTTTTGTGAATTTAAGCCCTCCCGGTTATAAGCCCATCAAAGAATCCTTGCGAATGAGAATAAGCCCAGGGCTTATACTAACCGGGATTTTACGGTAGCATGCCAGTTCACTGATCCAACAACCAGCTCTAGCTACTTACTAAGGGTTGATGTTATAAATGTATGATTACTGAACCCAAGATAAGGTCACATCATGGCTGTAAGCAGCGCTTACACATCTTCTTATGTTCTTCTAGGTGACTTGTTTGCTTAACACATTTCTTTTCTTTTCTCTTCAAAATCATTCCACAGTGTTTTTGGATTTCGTTAACTTCGTCTCAAGGATAAGCGTCAGTCCTGGAGACACTGTTCAACTGTTTTGCGCCGTTCTAGGAACAGCGACTAATATCGTAATGACCTGGTCCAAGAACGACAGAACATTTAATCTTGACTATTCTCAAGGCAGTTTGAACTACACCAAAGCACTGGTGCTGACAATCGAGGGTGTTACAACAAAAGATGCTGGTTTGTACGTCTGTGATGTAGGTTCAAGTATTGGAATTATAAAAGGAATTTTAAAGCTTGAAGTACAAGGTATTTAAATGAGATAGTATTCGCACTTGCCTATAATGATTTCACTGCTGTGCTGTGTTGTGCTGTGCTGTGCTGTGCTGTGCTGTGTTGTGCTGTGCTGTGCTGTGCTGTGCTTTGCTGTGCTGTGCTGTGCTGTGCTGTGCTGTGCTGTGCTGTGCTGTGCTGTGCTGTGCTGTGCTGTGCTGTGCTGTGCTGTGCTGTGCTGTGCTGTGCTGTGAAGTATTTAACAATTTTTTTTTTTTTTTTTTTTAAATAAAAGTAACTAAACAGGTCGAAATGGAAATGAGTTTGAAACATAAAGAATTTCATTCAGATTTGTTAAACTCATCTTCTCCCAGATTTAACGAATTAGCAGAGGAGTTCAAACAGCAGGTTAGATCAATAGAAACCACAATCACACAAAATCACGTCATCTTTTATGTGTTAATGTGTTGACTTGATTCAAAAATGCCCACATTTATTATACAACATAAAGAAAAATAGCACAAGTTCAATTTAAAAAGCTAACTTATCGGATGTCATTTGACTACCATAGTCACTATATCATAGTCATCACCTTGACTTGTACTATAATTGACTTGACTTGTAGCAGAGACATTGCTCGTCTAATGCTTTTGCAAAATAACTTAAACTACTTTATCTTTTTATTAATTCCTGCAGGTAGCTTATGTATTCAACTCCATTGACGGGTCAAAGAGAATCGAAGTTTATAGATTCAAGTAAGCATAAAACTAAATATTTGACTATTTTGCTATCACGAACGATTTGGTCAGCTAAAGTAAAAGCAAGTAAAATAGGTGTATAATTTACCTTTTCATCATTACTGTTTCATTAGAAACACCGACGCAGCTCACACTAGTTTTTAGCTAGTTATATCTTTTTAAAAGCAAGTAAGATGTATGATCATTCTAATTTAATTTTATTTCTGTTTAGAAATGGAAGCATCGTTGTTGAATTTAGCATTTTCATAACGCGAGTTTTATCGATACCCCAGGACAACCCACCAGATCTTGTCAAAGAAGTCAACACTATTATGATAGAACAAGTGAAAAAAGGGAGCTTTGGAAACTATTCAGTCAGCCTCGATTCACTCTTTCTTAAAGGTAAACATGTACAAACACTGAGCAGATGAGCGACAAAAAAAAAAAAAAAAAAAAAAGATGATGGTGAAAACGAGAACAGTTAGATATAGGAGAGGGTATTCATAGTTCCGACTGAGACTATAGGGAACCAATCACTGTTGTAGCAGTTTCTCCAATGGAATGAAAGTCTTGTCCCACGAGCAACTACACAGTATCTGTCTTAAAGAGTACTACAAGGATTACGAGGCAATTATATACTTTTTTGAATAAACTATTGAAAAAATTTATAATCAATTTTCCGCGATCAGAGTTTTAAATTTTAAGATATTAGTGACCTTAAGCTTCAGGACGGCAACTTGGGCGACAACGTCGGCGAAATTGAGGCGTTTCAACCTTCTATTGTATTATTATTTCGTGTTTACTTAGTATTTTACTCAATGAGCATCCCCGTTTTGGAGTGAAATGACGTCTTTTGGGAGCGCTTTACTTATAACGAAAATCAGCAAAGATAAGCTTATAGAGTAGCCCGTTCTCTCTACATTTCTTACTTTCAGCATAAGACGGCAATGATGCACAGTATTTCGTAAATTCCAACGAGTATCTATTGAATAGCGCAATTAGTGCTATTGTATGGTTGCCGTCGTCGTCGTCGTTGCCGTCCTGCAGCTTAAGGTCCCTATTGTTGGAAATTTGTGGGACATAACAACTGTAACTAAGGGGAGTCGGAAACATGAATCTGGCGTATCCTGTCTCCAAGGAAATGTTCCCGTTCTCTATGAAGGACTCCAAGTTCTCTTGTAAGACCCACTATCAGGACTATTTCTTTCTATTTGTTAATACATTGATCTTGATTTTTATCGAAGCAATCCCTCCTCCACCAATAAACATTGGAGTCATTGATAAAGGGACAATGTTCATCGAACTACATTGGGGACGGCCGGTCAATTGGGAATCATATCAGATAAAAAAGTATATCCTCAAGTACAAAAAGAGCACAGAATCAGTCTTCAAAATGATTGAGAAAATAGATAGAAATGTTTTCGCCAAGGAAATCGAAAATCTGGAAAAGAATACGAAATATGATTTTGAACTGTATTCGGAGAATGCTGTTGGGCAGAGCACTCCGTCTACGTTCAGTGTCACTACATTGAGTGGTAAGTAGTTTGCTACGAACTGTGAGCATCTTTATGCTTCTGCGCTGCTGATGACACAAGTATGGGTCAAATACAGCAGACTGCCTTGCTGGTTACTTAGCTCGTTAGTCTGGTCGAATGATTGTTTGATCGTTTGATTCAATTCATTTTTCTTGTCTTTTCATTTAGTTAATCCAGTCATTGCCAACGATGGACAACAGTTCATTTTTAAAAAGGGCGAAACAGCGGTTATCTTCTGCATTGGTTCAAGTGAAAAAATACCAGATAAAGTCGAGTGGACTTCCGAACGTCCGTCAACAGCAGAGGTGTATGCAAATGAAACAAGGAAGACCAAAAGCATATACATGACCTTCACAAAGGTAAAAGAGGAAAACGCAGGAATCTATAAGTGTAGGACGTCGATGAAGGATGCTGTTGGGGAAGGCAATGTTACACTGATTGTCATAGGTAAGGCTTATGATTCGTAGACTTTTTGACTCAGTGGGCTAGTCGAGCGGGTTCTTTTATTATTACTTATTTCATCTATGATGCACGGGAAGTGGGAGTTGAGTTAGAGGGCTTCAAATTTGCCAAAGCTCCCCATCTTTTGGTTTTATGCGAATAAGGACTTCCCTTTTAAAATACGGAATATATCCCTGGATGAAAATCCAAATGCCTAATGTGGAGGAAAGTGTGGAAACTGTACTCAGGGAATAACATGTGATACTCTAATCACATTAATTGAATATAATGGCTCATCGTTATAGAATTTATTTGCTTATTGAGATCCCCGCCAAATTTTAACATCAGTAGTCTAATAATCTGAAAATATGTAATAATTTCGATTTTACTCGTTTGTTCTTCAGTTCCTGTTGAAGTAAAGCTGAATGCAACGCTTAATGAGACTTTTACAGAAGATTTGAGAAATGAGAAGACACCTAAATACAAGAGGTTGAAAACTAAATTTGAAAATGAGGTAAGATGTGATTATTAATTTTATTTATAATACTCTTTCCCTCCATCCATTCATCCAAATAAAAAAAGTATCGTTCCAGACAAAAATAAGTTCTAGCTTTCCATCGATTACTGAGTGAATCCATCCATCCATCGTCCCATGCAATTCATTCATTCGTTTTTCTATTTTTATTCATTTATTCGTTTTTCTATTTTTTATTCATTTATTCATTTTTCATTTTTTATTTATTCATTCGTTTTCTATTTTCATTTCAAACAGTTAGCTAAAATTTACGTCAATATGACCGGCTTTGTAAGAGTAGAAGTCATTGCATTCACGTAAGTATATATTTCATTAATTGACCCAAAACAGAAGCATGAGTTTCACGTCTGCTTTTCTCAATCGTTTGTTTCTTAGAAATGGCAGCGTGAAAGTAAGATTTCGAGTCATCGTAGAAGTCAAGGTCGGAGAAGCAGAACAGCTAGGCAAACCTACCAGAACAAAAGTGGATGTGACAACTAGAATCATCAAGAAAGTCCAAACGTCAGATGGTAACATAGGTGGAGGGTTGTTTATCAAAAAGAACTCCATCACTTCAGATGGTAAGTTCAGTGACATTGAATAAAAGCATTCCAATAAAGCATCAATTTTATCGAACCCTATTACAACCTTAAGGCTTATCTAGTTAATTCAGGGTACCGTACATAAATGTAAGATGAAAAGCTAAGAAAAAATTAAAGAAAACTCTCCAAATTTTTAAACTCGAGACTGAGTGCTCTGCAACGTGATGTCTCATGATTGCCTCTAGCACATTTGACAAAAAGATCTAAACAAAAACTGGGATCGAGAAAGGCTCAAGACTCTGATCAAAGTATTATTGCCAAATGCAAGCATCGTCTCTTGATTTCCTTCGGTTCCAGGAAATTTAAAACAGTTCTAACAATTCTGCATCATAAAAGCAATCTCATATTTTCTTCTTTTTATTTCTTTTTCTTTTATTTTTTCTTTATCATTTCTTGTAGCTCCGCCTCCCTCTCCTCTTAACCTGACTTTAACAGAAATACACGAAACTATGGCGCATCTGAAATGGCTGCAACCCGAAGGTGCAGACGCGTTTTCTATCCACAGCTACACCATCAAGCTAAAGAAGTTTGGACAAGCATGGCAAGAGAAAGTCACAACACAGCATATTCAGTTGGATTCGAGAATAGAGGAACTTGAAGACGACACACGCTATACTGTGAAGGTGTTTGCTAGAGGTAGCGGTGGTAAAGGGCTGGACAGTGATGTTGAGGAATTTAAAACAAAAGGTGCATGTATTAGATTTATAGATATTTATATATTTGTAGATATATTAGATTTGATTTAAAAGTAACTTGTAACATAATCGATGCAAATGGATATCCGACACTAAAAGGAACCTTAAGCCTGAGGTTTTCAGAGCATATTAATAAATATAATGGATTATTTTCCAAACCATTGGGAATCGATTGTATGTTGCGTTCATGGCTACGTTAAAATATCTTTTCAAATGTTGCTTTCAAATAAAGAGATTATTATAAGAAAATGGCAAGTAAAGAAAGATGGGAAAATATTACAACCAAAGTAAAGGGGCTAATTTATATTTCTATTAACTTTTTTTACCCATTACAAAATAAATTTTGCTTTAAGAAAAACTGTTTTACAATCATAAAATGTTCTTATCTTTCATCTTAGAGGTCAACATAAATCTCACATGGTTGTGGGTATTACTTGCTCTGCTCCTGGTTCTCGGGATTTTGGTCTTCGTAGTTCTCCGCTACAAAAGGAAGAAAAAAGTAGATCATCGATATGATGCCAATGGCAACAGAGCTGGCCAGAGAAGGGCATCCATCCCGGTACGAAACGAGACGGTATGCTGCGAGCCGTCTGTATTTTCTTTTTCGTTCCGTCGAAAATTTACTCAGAATGATGTAAACTTGACGGAACGGTGTCAAACACGTGAGAAAAGCATACGCGTCTGTAGTTGTCTGGATGACATAAAATTAAAAAACAAATTCCAAAATTTCGTATTTCCATTTTTTTTAGTCCAATGGAGATCCTAAAAACGTAACCATCTACTCCTATCGGAACAACGCCTTCGCTCTCTCTTCCATGGACTTTGAATCCCTCGGGCTGATGCCGGGCAAATGGTGGGAAATCCCGCGAGAAGTACTAACTCTTGGCGACACCCTCGGTGCTGGTCAGTTTGGATTAGTTAAGAAAGGAGTTATAGAGGTGGATAGTGGATCAGTGACGTGTGCGGTCAAGATGCTAAAGCGTAAGTTTTAAAGACTTTATCAATCATGGTACGCCTGATCGCTCGTGACAACACAGAAAATGACCTCTCATAGAATTTTCAATTTGAAGAAAAAACCTTCGAATTTTACCAACACATTATTTTAAAAAATCCTGCGCTGATCAAAGTCAGGACAAAGCTAACTCACAGATCGACTGAATTGAAACTTAAAATTTTCCAAGAGAAGGAATCCCCATGTTCGTGCCGTTTGCTTTTCAGTCATAAGAAAACTGCTCTATATAAGCGTTATCTTAAGACACGGCTTTTTATAGATCTGAAATACGTAGATAATCTCTTGGGAACGAGCTTATTCTTTTGATAGCGAAATAATACTCAAGAGAATCATGAATGAACCATGTTTGTTCTAGTTTTGGAAATCCTTTTATTGTCATTGATATTTCAGAATCAGCTGGTGAAGAAGAAGCACGTGATTTAATGAATGAGCTGGAAATCATGGCTGGTGTTGGCACCCATGCTAATCTGGTGAACCTCATTGGTGCATGTACCCATGACGGTAAGAGTGAACTTTGATTAAATTACTTTTATTACACATTTAGGGTCGATATCCGTGTAATAAAGCCGTGAATAAAGACCATATCAGTGAAGTGATACGATATCACTTCACTTTACCTTAAATGTGTAATAAACAAATTATTTCATGTTTAGAGACTGATATCTTTCTTATTCACTCGTTTTCCATATATGATATCCCTCACTCGCTCGCAGACTCGCTCGTCCGCGTTATGATATGGAAACTTGTGAATAAATATCAATCCCTTAACATGTGATAACCTCTATTTACAGCATATGCCATTGAATTAGCCACTCCTATCAACGTTTAAACCATACTAATAACAAAGAAAGGTCAAAATAAAGTAAAGTTGCAGATTCACCACTTTCCATACATCGGTTGACTGGTCAAACACAAAGCATTCAACCGAGGCTGCAAGGTTCAAATTTGAATAATCCTTTAAAACTATATAACTACCCTGCAGCCTCGAGTTAATGCCTTGTGTACGACAAGTGAAGCGATGTATATATGGTAGTGAATAACTTTCTCTCTCGAAAGCAAACAACCCATTTATCTGTTATAACTCAATTGCTTACTATCAATCACGTGACTTTTCGGAGTTGACTTGGGGAAAAGTAGCAGTTGACTGAGGGGCAACTAGTGGATGCTAAGACAAACATATATAAATAAGTCCTCAAACTATTTTATTTGACTATTTCAACGACATGAAACTAGAAAAGAAGAGATCAAAACAACCTCCAAGATTCTATAAGCCATTATAAACTCAGCTATTACCGGAAATGACGTCTATTGCATTTGACATTTTCAGTCGATTTTTTTCACGCTAAAATGTATTCCATACTTCTTTCACATTTCGAAGGACCATTCTTGATCGCGTTGGAGTTTGCTGGTGGAGGCAGTCTTTTGAGTTACATCAAAACTAATGCGATGACCTTGGGCAATGGACAGGAAGCGTCTTCCTTGTCTGATCAAAAAAAGTTAGAGATCGGTTTGGACATTGCTAAGGGGATGCAACACCTGGCTCACGTCAAGGTGAGATATTCCTCTTGTCATCCCTGTTTCACAGGCACCTCCGTTTGTTGGGACATAGGTGAATCTATGAATTGAGTAGGAATACCCTAATGGGGGCTTTGCACCATCACGTGCGGCAGCCATGGGAGATGGCGGTAACAATACAATCGTTTTACATAGGAAAGAATTCAATTCCCGAGAGCAAAGGTATTTTATCGTTCTGCCATCAAACCGCAGGCAGTCCAAGCTATAATATGGGCACTGGCACGTGATGGAGCAAAGTCTCTATTAATTAGGATTGGTGACTAAGGGTGAAAACGATGATTTTGAAATAAAGAATCTCAAAAAAGCTACAAAAGAAAAAAACTAGTTTATTAGCACCTACAGACCTTTTCGGCTTGGACGTACTGTTTTCCCATTTCAGACTACTCGTCATTCCCTAGAGAACCATTTCTTTGTTTAACGGTTGCACATGAAAAGACATGCACCACGTGAATATGGATACAAATTAAACAAGAGAATAAAACGCGCTCTGAAATGGGAAACATTATGCCGGCTGTACTATATCAAATATTCAAAGACTCTTCTCTTACTCAGTGTGTTCATCGCGATCTTGCTGCAAGAAACGTTCTACTCACTGCTGACCACAAAGCAAAGATAGCGGATTTCGGGCTGTCTCGTGATGTGTACGAGCGTGGATTCTACGAAAAACAATCGAAGGTAACAAACGACTTTCCCGAGAACTAGCCGGTTCTTGTCCCATTCCAAAACACTTTATTCACAGGTGGTGTCTGCAGGGACAGACCTTTCCCGAAATCCATAGAAGGACCGAGCAAGAAAACAATATTTTAAAGTTGATCGAGTTTAGACTTGAAAAAATACAGTAGTTCCTGTGTCTAAAGCTATTAACATTTTCTATTGTTTTATTTTTTTGTCATAAATATATTGTTCGGAAAAGTTTCGTGTTTTTCGTGCAGCATTTAATGTATTCTTCTTTAAGTATTTGTGCTCTGACTAATTTTTGTGTCAGTTGTAACTTGTACAAGTAGGAATGATGTCGCTTCTCGTTATTATATTTGATAGACAAGTTTTTCGTTAGTGTGTCGTGTTTCAGTAGTTTCGCACTTATTCATTGTTTTAAATGCATAAACACATCAGTAGTTTAGGTATAGTACCTCGACTTGGAACCCTAACTGATAATACAATAGGTATGCAATACATGGGGAAGGACGCGATTTGTAGGATTCACAGTGCAACGCATCCCTAACTCTGTTGCCCGCCTTGTGATGGCATTACTACCACTCTTCCCAAAATATTAACCTGATCATCGAAAATAATATTAGTACCTGGATAATTTTATATTTCCAGGGCAAACTCCCAATTCGATGGATGTCACCTGAAGCAATACAACAGATGATGTTCACTACAAAAGGCGACGTGTAAGAACATTTCTATGCAATAAAATATTCAACAAAAAAACAAAATGATTACTCATCTTGATATTCCTGACAAAAATCAGGCAGCTTCTCTTAAGACCTTTTTTATTTTTCATTTAATTTTAACTTTATAATTTTTTACAGTTGGTCTTATGGTGTCGTACTTTGGGAGATTGAATCTGGAGGTAACAAAATGTTTAATATTATAGTTCATTGTTTTACCATTTACGAGGCATTTTGCAGGACATGGCCGTTACTGATTGGCAAACAATATCAGGCTTCAATTATGAAAGAGAGTTCTTGCTGGATTGCTTATGTATGTCATAACTACAAAACGTTTTCAACTGGCTATTTTTCTTTTGTGATATGCTTTCGATGTCAAGATACCAAAGTTATCATGCTTGTTTCCCATCCTGCGATAGCCTTTCCCAAGGGACTCTGGGTCATTTTAGTCAAGATTCCTTGGGGAAGGCTCTTCTGGATTTCAAACAAACTTCAAAGGTTTTGGATATGAATATAGTAGTCCAGAATAAGTTATTTGAATAATGAAGCCCAAACTTTTTTGTCTTTCAGTAAAAGTCAGAAATTTTTTTTCCGCTGCAAATGGCCTATTAGACCATTCACCTCACTAATGCTATACAAACAAAAGAATGTTTGCCTACTGGCAAAGCTAATTAGATGATATACTGTACTAATTAAAGGGTTTTACATAGATGTATTGTGATCTCGTGCCTAGGGCTAACAGGACAATTATCCCTGTCAGCCAGCCGACCTGGTCACTTTTCTTTATGGGAAACGGCTCAGCTAGTTTTTACTTTTAAACCTATTTTCGTATTTGGTTATATTTGCAGGCAAACTTCCCTATGCAGGCCTTGGGATGCTTGAACTGATTGATTACTTAAAGAAAGGCCATAGACTGGCAAGACCAAGCCGATGCATACAGGGCGTGTAAGTAGAACGAAAAATTGCATCTCATTTCACTTTAACGTTATCAACAGTCCCTCTCTCCCCTATCCAAGTCGATCGTTCCCTGCACGCGCAAGAAAATAAACATACAACTCGGCTGGGTCTGGAAAAACGAGACACTGATTTTAAAACAGGTGACCAACACTGAAAATCACTCATTAGAATAATGAATCCTTTTTCAGTGTCTTAGTGTTAATTAATACTTCTCAATAGGACTTCTTTGATTTGAATAATCCCATTCAAAAACAAAACAGCCACCTTTTGTCAGGAGCATATCCATGTCGTCAAAAAGAATGTAACCCAACATTTACCTTATCAACATTGAGTCCAATAATTTGACGGGCAAGTGTGTAAAAGGGTTTAAATGCACATGTATAATGCCGACAACTGTTGGCTGAATGTTAGTAAACCATGTCAAACGATGCCAACATTTTAGAGCAAAAGTAATGTTGTGGTGTGGTATTGAGGAACTTTTTGTTCTCATTAAACTTCACCCGAAATTTATCCATTATTATAGAAAGTAAATCTCAGCACTTCAGTGACCCATTGGTCGTACTTGGTGTGCAGCCTAAACAATTTCCTTTGGGCAGGTCAACCTCTGCAACAAGCCATCCCCCCTTCCTAAAAATATATACTGATTTGGACAGGGGAGTCATAAACTCTCAGGGGACCTCCATCCCTTCTGTACACATCTGTTGATACAGATTTTTCCTCCCAATGTAACGGTGTTAGTAAATCCTGATTCGATTCTGTGACAGCTATAACGTGATGCTGCATTGCTGGTACATGGATCCCAACAAAAGACCCACTTTTGATAACCTTTGTGCCAATATGGAAGAACTCCTCTCCCATTCCGACATGGTAAGTGTTATTTCGGAACACCCCGTTCAGGTATTTGGAAGAGATAACTAGATAAAAACTAGTGTGAGCTGCGTCGGTGTTTCTAATAAAACAGTAGTAATAAAAATTTAAATTATACACCGTGAAAAGATGAAAAAACTTACTGACGTTTCGGACGCTAGTCCTTCGTCGGAGTAAAAGAGTATTCAGTTGGGTACTCTTTTACTTAAAGCTGCATGGCTCACTGATGGGATTGCTGTCTAAGATGATCACGTATGTGTTTGTGTGATTGGCCTGTGTGCTAGTCATAGAACTTCAGTACGTGTGAAATGTTCTATAGAGACGTCACATCGGCCATGTTGGTGTACCAAAGCAATACATTTCCAATCCTCGGGGAAATAAATAAACCCTATTTTTATGCAAAAACTGTGCAGAATTGTTTCTATTGTTTAGTACACCAGTATGGCTGCCTTGTAACGTGAGTCAAAACGCCCTATACTCACTGTTTTCTTATGTCATAATACAAGGGATATCATCTTATACGGTATTGCTTGACAAGATCGATTAACTTGTAGGAATCTCAAATATAGAAAACTTTTCCTTAATTAAGGTTTAAAGTAAGACAAAATTACCTCCCTCTGTTAAATCTTATTATTTTAACTATTCATTTTCAGCTTCCTCCAGCTGATTTCGCTCCTCCCCCAAGATATGAATTACACTTTGGTACCCAGTGAGCACATCCAAGATTCATCGTTTTCGCTCATCATCTTGACGTACCTTATATACTTTTCCCCTATACTACTGTTAAGAATGTTGGAAGCATCCATTCAAGCTAAAATATGGGATTTCAATTCCAAATTTTGGTTCATAAACTCGGTTTTCGCACACTTAGAAGATATGACTAAATGTCAACAAAGCAGCATAGTTAATTTCGCTCCCCATAAATGACACGCTGTCATCAAGATCGAATCGTAAATTTTGCTCATTCACTCTTTATCTCACTATATCCTACATTGACTTTATAGCTCTGAATTAATCGAATAGGAGCGCTTTTTTAGCCAATTTCTGGTTTTCAATCATTCCCAAGAGATTGAAATAACAAAAGACACTGCGGCCATGTTGGATGATATAACAAAAGAGACTAATGATGAATCCGGCTGAAGTTCCTCCAACATGGCGGCTGTGAAAACCATTACTTGTTTATTATATAAACGTATAGTATAATTCTAGTTCCTAATGAACTTCGCACATCTTTTACGCAAACTATAATACCACAATAATGTGGATTATATCTGGGATAATTATTACTTTTTATAGGAGCAGAGATTACAGAAGAATATATATTTTAGGATCACTACTTTGAGTAAAAAATGCGAGATTATTTAAAGTGCATATGACACGAAAAAAATTTGATGTTAAAAATGTGTATTTTATTGGCATTAATAAGAATATCACGGTTAAATTTGTTTCAAAAACGTATTTCTCTAGAAATTCAAGAAAATTTAGCACAAGTTGTGACGTCATTTTGTTTACAAGTCTCCAGATTTAGTTGCAAATACACGAAATATGTTTGAATGTAGAATCTTAATTTCAGGTAGTACACTTTTCAGTTTCCCAACATTTGGAGAGTGCTACGTAAGCTATCAAATGAAGCTGAATAGAATATGCCTTTTGTTGTTATTTTATACGAATTACAATTTATATTTAGTACATTACTACCCAATCTAGAGTACGTGTCAACAAAATGACGTCACAAATTGGGCTTAATTTTCTCACATATCTCAAGAAATAAGCTTTTGAAACAAATTTTATTACGATATATTTATTATTACTAACAAACTATACATTTTAAACGATGAAATGTTTTCGTGTCATATACACTTTAAGGAAATTAAATAATATACCCGTGAAAAATAACCTTTGATTCCCTTGTTAGAGCTCCTTCAAATGCTAGACACTGGATGTCTGTTATGAATGTTTTTTTACTGACAAACATTAATTGAATAGCATATCTCCAAGCAAACACTACATCCGCAACTTGCATTTTATAATTCTTAAATAAATTATATTTTTATATATTTGGGTACTAGTCCAGGATTACTCTACCGGGACCCCCATTTAGATGAAAATAATAGTTTCAACCAAGGGAGCTCATTAAAATTTTGTTTGTGTAAGGAAAGTTATTGTTCTTGGTTGATCTATCTAGCGCGCGCAATCCATCTTGTGACAGGCGTTCCTCGTAGTGTTTTGGTTTCCGCCGATCCGAATTGCTTACGATTGTGTAAGGAAGGGAATGACGAGTGTAATAGTCGCTCCGCTCCTCGCAAAATATTCGTCGGTTTTCGGAGTAAATTCGCTAGCCCGACTAAAGCAAGGAACGCCTGCCATTAAGTGTAGCGCGCGCACGTAAACAAGAACTACAAGGAACGCCTGCTAAATCTTAGAATACGTGCTATAAAATCGAAGATAAACCAACACAATCAAAAGTTTAACGTGCTCCCTTGTTTCAACATCATTCTAAAAAGGAATAGAGTACTTCAACGATACGGCGCGCGGCCATCTTGGATTGCGAGGTATTATTGGGCATCCAGGGCCGGGTTGTTCAAAGCTGGATTAGCGCTAATCCAGGATTAACTCTATAGGTCTTATTAAGAGTTAACCCCAGGATTAGCACCAATCGGGCTTTGACCAACTGGATCCAGGGAGAAAATAAAGCTTAATTACAGTAATGACGTCGATTGATATTAACAGCTCGCCAAAAGAGAATAAAACAAAAATTTAAAAAAAAATTAAGACGGCACATCGATATGGATAATGCCGAGAGGGGCCCAGGGGCCGAGGGGCCTGTGTAAGTACTGTTGAGTTACGGGCGACTAGCCTCGTTTTGATCATGTGCAATGTCTAATTATAGAACATATGCTCCAATATATTCTCACTTTCCGAAACAAAAAAAAATTTAAAAAAAAAATTTGGCTTCCTTTATTTAAATATTTTTTGCTTGGTTACTAATGTCGTATCCAAAACCTTTTCAAAAATACCATTATAAGATACTTTCGATTTCAAGATACTATAAAGCAGTTTAAAGTTTGTTTGCCATACAGCAGAGGCTTTCGCAAGGGACCTTGAGCTGAATTGATTCGTTATCAAAGTCAGACATGTGTCAGCAAGCGACTGTTTGTTTGCAAAGGCCTATTGTTTTTATATATCGATATAAAGTAAATATCACTCTACCAGAACAGTTTATTGTATGCATGTAGGTATTGAACCAGCACCTGAAACTTTCATCACTTTACTTTCACGGAGAACTACTCAAGGTTATATAATTACTGCCTCTAGGGTTTCCAAATCAGACTAAATACTGAGTTGGAGAGTTATTTTTGTTATAAACTGGCATATACTCATGGACTTAACCGAGGGTAGCAACCACGATACCTGAAATGCAAATTTTAGTTCCAGCGCCAAAAGGGTTAAAATAGCAAGAAGTGGCTTGATACATTCCAAAGAAAGTGAAAGTATGCATGATAAGCCATGAACAAGATTATTTTAAAAAGCATAATTTCTTAAAAAGGCCTGGGTCGCAACTCAAAGTTTGAAGGTTTCCAGAAACCTTTTTTTCTGGTTTTCTTTCATCCCCAGTCTTTGATGATTGGTCAGTCGGCAAATTAAGCCGTCTTGTTGATCTGAAAAATTGGAGTAGCACTAAGAATTGTCTTCCGCTGACAGACTTTTGTGAAAATGTAAACATAATACCATGAAAATGTCCGGCTTTTTCCAATTGTCTGATGCAAAAATGCATGACCCCTAACCTAACGCCCAGCAAACGCTACGGCAGTCGATCTAGCTGTTTTCGAGGAACGGTACTTACCTTTCTCGTACCCTTTCGGTTCAGCATTTTTAGATTAACTGTATTTAAAATATCTATTTTTGAAAGCTCAAGTTTGTAGTTAGAAACCAAAAGTGCTGGAATTTTGTCAAAGAGAGAAAACGGACCTTGGTAAGTGTTTGTTTTAAATACTCTTTACTTCCGTCCTTAGATCAGTCACCATGGAACTCACTTATTACCGCGTTTAATATTACATCAAGCAAGGAATATTGGACTTATTTACAGGCTGCAACTCGCCGTTTCCATTTATAACAGAACTTCATCGATTCCTTAATTGTGTTCGCTGGCGTTAACGATCATCGTTTCTCGAAGCATTCTACTGTTCGATAACTAGGGTACAAGCGTACAACGACGGGATTTGACAGCACGTCTAGCTTGTGATGTTCATGGCAATAGATCTAAAAGTTCGTATTTCTATAGATGTCAACAGTTCATAGATGACATACATTTTCGTACATGTAGGACAACTTGTAGTCCTAGCTACTGAAGCCTAGGTTAGTTGAATAGTTCGAATTCCTTGAATAGACCAACGAAGCAGGCCTTTCGCGGAGGCCTTTGCATTGATGTCATATGCAACAAAACCTCCGTAAAGACCGGTTTAGACGGTATGATTTTCGCCTACAACTATTGTATACGACACGCTCGCCCCATCCTACAACTCGAGTTGTAACGTGTAAATCAAGCCTACAACTCGCCTACAGGCGCGAGCGTGTTGTATGCGATAGTTGTAGGCGAAAATCGTATCTAAATCGGCCTTAAGGAGGTTAAATTACACAGACGTCCGTTCCTCCGTCGGTAAATGAATAACTATAGCGCCAGAACACAATTATTTGAGCAAAATTTAATTGAATGATTTATGGCGCGCCGTTTTTTTTTTTTTTTTTTTTTTTTTTTCCAAAATTATTTTGTTCTCCTCCATAACAATAGGCATCGTGATACACCTTTCCTACTTTGGTAGGAAATGTGTATCTTTAATTCATCGCCACAAAGGCCTTTGTTGACTTTTCAGTTCATCATCACTGTAGACCAATCACCTATTCCTTAAAACCAATATGAAACTCGACCTACACCATGCTAAGGCAAGTTCCATGGGACTGTAATATCGGATTGATAGAGTTCAATATTAAGTTTGTCTTAAATTCTCTTATTTGACTGTGCATCTTTAATTTTATTTTCAGTGGAGACACACTTGGTTGAGTTGAAACATGGGTTTCATTTGGTTAGGCATGCTATTTCTGATTGCAGGAAATGGTATGTTAGCTGACGATAAATCAATATTCTTATTAATCTGCCCATAAAATGCGAGAAATATAAGTTTAGAACAAAGATGAAGTCAGGGCAAATGGCTTATCACGTGATAATGGTTGAAGGAGCGATGTGAGCACTTTTATATGCATAACGTCGAAGAGGTCATTGTGACTATCATGGTAACTGAATGCTTTGTACATGCATCGTTTGCTATTCCATTATGTAATAGCTAAATATACATAAACAAATACTTTTATGAGGATAGAGTAAAAATACGTTTTTTATTGATACTTCCTTGTAGAAAAGTAAACATGCCTTTAAACTTGTTCTGACACGAATCGGATTACAAGATGTTTTATTAATGTCTTATATTAACCCGCCATGTCATAAATGTACTTATAGTACACTCAACAAAATTACTCGACTCTGATTGGTCGAGAGGAGTACAATTATAGCGTTAATTGTACTCCGTAGGAGTACCGAATTAAGTCGCTATGGCAACACGGCCAAAACAATGTCAAAACAATTATTTTCTATCATTTTGTACTTAAAAAACATAAAAACAAAATTTTAAAGCCGTAAGAACTAATCTTTTTTATGCATTTCAGTTGCGCGATGGACTGAAAATCGGCCGCCAAATAGACAAACATGAACGGCGTCGCTTCGCATTTTTTACTGAAATTTTGTTGAGTGAACTATAAACAAAAAATCGCACGATCTTCTCGTACAATTTGGAATTAACAGACACTCGTAATGTTTTGAAAGTTCTTGTAATTGCACGAGCCTTTAGGCGAGCCTTTAGGCGAGTGCAATTAAAGAACTTTCAAAACATTACTCGTGTCTATTAATTTCTAAATTGTACTCAAGATCGTGCGATTTCCTATACTAATATCTCAATAATAAATTAATAAAACTGAAGGAAAGGAATATTCCGAGGAGGGGGAAAACACCTCCTTTTGTTCAAAAAAAGTCCAAAGTCTAGGACTCTTGCTAAGCCTGTGTTTTGATGTGAATTATTGGATATCCTGTTGGAAACGCGTTAATTTAGACAAAACTAAAGCTACAACGATTTTTTTTAGTTGCAATTGTCAAGGCAAATGACTGTTGGCAGACTTGTGTTAGCATCCATTACACAGTGGGGCTTTGTGAAGTCGCCGTTACACAGAGCGACGCAAACAGTGTTATGAATGAGGTAATTAGAATGTGATTACAGTTATTTCAATAAAGTTATTCATATCTGAAAAGCTACAAAGGTGAGACCGTCAAGGATTATGGGTAGATACATTTTACATGTTTCAATCGCTTGATAACTGTTGATGGGAACGAGATCTTTTACCATTTACCGTGAATTCACCTCCTCTGAGTATCCTCAACTGCTGCAGTTTGTGTCAAAAAAACTTTACTTGTTGGATATGAAATATTTCCCATGATCCTCAGCGATCAGAGCTTTCTAGGTTTTTGGTGACTAACTTTATTGAAATAAGTATATAACATGATGAAACTGGACAATAATAGTAGTGTGCAATAAGTTTATCCTTCAACGAAAGGCGTCTAAAAGCTATAAATACCACAATTGTCCCTTTTCTTAATGCCCGTCCCACCCCAATGATTAAAGATTATAGGGTAATTTCAGCCATGGCCTTTCTTCAGTAGAGGTTTCCCGAATTCGATTGGATGACCACCAAACAATGGTTTGAAGTCGAGACTGGACTTGATTCTTTTATTTATCAAGTCCAACCTCCACTTGAAACCATTGTTTCGTGATCAGTCAAGGGAATTCGGGAAAGGCCTATTTGCCAACCACTTCGACCTCACCAAGCGTATCCTTGCTATAATACCCCCCCCCCCCTCCCTCCTCAACACTGCCACCACCCATACGTACGTACTTTGTTTTTACCAAAGAACCATTATCTTCACTAGGGAGCACGGCAAACTGTTGGTTGTTTGTTTACTTAGCGTTTTTGCGTAATCCGATCTCTTGCTCTTCAACATGGTATGAATTTCAGCGATTTTACTCTGGAACAGGGTCAGGGTTCAGTGGGCTCAGCGGCACATTGCATCCCTACCCTAAACGGGCAAGAGTACCCACTCCCGGGTGTGGACAGTAATACAGCAGCATTTCCGGTGGATAATTCTCCAAAAAACGTCTTGGCATCCCGAGCTACATAGTCTCCCTCGCATCCGTTTTTAGTGTCGGTCGTCACGCATTACCAGACTTCACCAAGCGTTTAGCGTTTTGATCTAACATCATAGGTATACGATTAAATCTCTTTTCTAAAACGTTTAGGAAACATTTTGTCTAGAGAAATCTTTTCTTTGGCTTTTTCAACCATCAGTGTAAAAACATCAACAGTAAGATCACTTGTGTCCCGTTTTTTGTCTTAAGCCACCTATCTCAGGCGGTAAAATACTTCGCATTTACCATACCGATCATTATGTTGGTATTTTTCAATCACAGGTATTGAATAATGGAAAAGGCCAGCTGTCCTGTTCAGGTTTAACACTCAAGCTCCTTAACGTTACCATAACAACCCCTGGAAACCGATATTCCATTACAGGACTCTTTGGAGTCATATATGGTAACATGAATTCAAGTCAAAAATCTACTGCGCTGTCATGTCTTAGAAATGCCGTGATATTCAACGATATCGTGTTGAGACCAGATTACTATACGAGTCCTCTGAAAGGGTCTTACTGGGCAAACCGCGCATCGCTAACCAACTATCAAGATTCTATCTGTTATCTAATAAATGGGACGTTCCTGTTAAACGGCGTGTGCGGTGAGTTTTATACTATATAAGCAGGGCTGCTCTATTGGAGCGCAACCCTCTTCGATTCTTTAATATTTATCATTGAAAGGAATCCCGCCGAATCCCGCCGAATTCCTTTGTTTTCTATTTTCTTTTTGTGACTAGTACACTGTAATTAGTACACTTTTCATATGCCACGGGTTAATGAAAACCACTCTATCTTAGTAAAATCACTCAAGTGGTTTTCCATTGTGCAGATTAATATTTGAGATTGTAGAAAAATTATGTTGTATTCAATTAATGTTTCAAGCCAATACAACGATTAAATATGTCAATTTATTACAGAATCAGGTAATGTCAATGTTATTATTAATAATTGGGAATGAAAGATATATATATATATATATATATGTCCCAATATGGACAATAGAAACAATTATAGTGTTCCAATTAATAGAATCTTTGCTGAATTTTTTCCAACAGAATTTTATGAGTGTTCCAAAATAATAATAATAATAATAATAATAATAATAATAATAATAATAATAATAATAATAATAGACTGTAGCTATATATAGCTACATATATATTCCCCCCCCCCCCCTATGATTGGTTTTAAGTGATTGTATTATTAGTCTAGCTGTCAAGCTATAGGTTACGAAATTTCGCCCTATCTAGCTGATCTAATTAGTATTCAAACGCGTTTACTGCTGATAATAATAATAATAATAATAATAATAATAATAATAATAATAATAGTGACACACTAAGGATATAGCCTAGAACTATAAAAGTTCTGCTTTATTCTTGTTAAGTATTACACATACTGAAAGTTTAAATAAACGAAGATAATAATGATAAAGAGAGTTAATGTAACACCTATAGTTATCAGTGCACATTTAGTGAAAGTATTGGGTTGAATGTGCTAGTGCATGTGTTACAGAAAGCAGGTTTGTTAGGAACAGCTAGAGCACTAAGAAAAGTACTAGATATCGAAGCACTGGAACTAGTTAAGTACAGGTGAGTGCGTTATGTGTGAAGGAGTGAACCGAGTGGACGAGAGAACGAGTGAGAGTTAGCAAACAAGTATTGAACAAGTTATAAGTGTGGAGTGAAGTTTGAGGCCCTAGGAAAAAGCTTGACTAGCTAGTTTATTATCATCATCATCATTATTATTATTATTATTATTATTATTATTATTATTATTATTATTATTATTATTGCACATTCTTTACATTGCAGTTGACTTTGGCAAATGATTTGCTTTTTAAACGAGGCTAATCCTGTACAAATGCGTTTGTAGTCGTAAAACACAGCGGTATTTAAAGAATGACATTGACTATGGTATTGTAGATGGCCAGGTTTTTTTTCCTTAGCAATAAACAGCAACTTATAAGGATGATTATAACAGTTATAACGTTTGTTTGTTGGTCGTAGTTGTTCTTTAATTCATTTTTTTAATTATTTTCCAATAACTCAAGCAGCCTCACCTTCTCCGTCACCATTTTTACCTTCATGCTCGACACCGCCACCGTCACCGTCACCAGTATCTCCAGTTACAAATTACTCAACAGGTAACATTATTTCCTAACTTACTGTAGCTCCAACTAGTAAAAGCCTATGTAACTGTAATCAGGGTTCGTGCTACTCCTTAAACTCCTTGAAAACTCCTTGAATTTAATTCACGTTTTCAAGGGCACTTGAAAAACTCTTGAATTTTATGATTTTAGCGAAACTCCTTGAAAACTCCTTGAATTTTTGCTTTGATAATTACTTGCATGGTTCTGAAATAGATCTAGCCAGAAAGACTGGAAAATCTGAAAGTCGGCCATCCGCAACCATCGTGTAAAACCTTGGCATATTTAGCTGAACATACTCCTTGAAATTTCATTTTTGGGTCCTTGTATACTCCTTGAATAGTCCTTGAATTTTAAGTGGATACCTCAGCACGAACCCTGGTAACTAATCAATAGTTTGACTCCAATTTTTAAACAAACGTATTTCGGGGTAAAGAAATAGTAGGGGTGAGCTGTATAAGCGACATCAACGATGTCCTTATCCATTATTTTGACCAAATAAGTAGGTTAATGCTCAAGCAATTACCTGTCACCCTCATAGTCTATCAATCACTCAATAGCCCATTAGGGGCTATTGACTCGTAGACCAGTCGGGTTGCGGATCTATTCGTTAATGACAACATAGGGATACGGATTGTGCTCGAATTTACAGGATTGTGGATTATGCAGACATTCCCCCTTTTTTACAAAAAAAATCAGCTAGCTCTTATTTTATTGGTTTATGGTGAACTCCCTTAGTAGTTAAAATTTTCTAATTAATTGTTTTGTCAATAATTTGAATGAAAAATATATTATTTTAACTAGGTAATAACCAGATCACAACGACACTAGAGAAAAACACGTTAGCACGTTTTCTAAGAATTCTGAAGAGCTTGGAAATAAATAAAGGAAATAAATCTTTTTTTCCTCCAAGTATACTAAAAAGAAAAAGATATGAAAGAAGTTTCAAGCATGGACGCTAAGTTTTGGCATTTTGTGAAGTCAAATTAACAGGCATGTTTGAAAGCCAAATTTACATATGTTTTGACTAATTTGCATACGGATTCAGAGCATGCGCAGACGTTTTTCACTCGTGTCGATCACAACACTAATGACCTGCGTACGTCTAAGCAATAGGCCTTTTGCAATAGATTGACACGTGATTGTTACTGGATGGCAAAAAAAAAAAAAAAAAAAAAAAAAAAAAAAAAAAAAAAGGACTTTCATTATTTAAAGATTTTTTGCCTGATTGCTAATGTCGAATCCAAAATCTTTTCTAAAATACTTTTTTCCCGCATAAGATGCTTTGGATTTCAAGATGAAGCAGTTAAAAGTTTGTTTATCATTCAGCAAGGGACTTTGAGCTGAATTGATTCGTTATCAAAATCATATATCAGCACGTGACTGTTTGTTGCAAAAGGAATATTAAACTTATTACACCATTGGTTAACATATAGTCGCTTTTCGTTCCCATTCATGTTTTTCTTTTTTCTTTCTTCCTCTCTTCATTCGCTAACTCAACGAAAGCAGTAACGAATGCTTCGGAGTCAACTACAGTTACTTCAGAACCAACTACAGTTACTTCAGGTAGAAGCATATTCTTTTATAAATAGACGCTGATAATTGATCATTCTTGCATGTTTTAAGACCTAACCGGTAGTCCTCATTCCGAGATTAAATTGTCTTTTTTTTACTTTTCAAAATTATTTTACAGTGTTTTTACATTTTCTGCATTTTGTCCCAATCAAACGCGTCAGTCTTGGAGGCACTGTTCAACTGTTTTGCGCCGTTTTGGGAACAGCTTCCGATATCGTAATGTCCTTGTCCAAGAACGACAAAACATTTAATCTTGACTATTCACAAGGCGGTTCGAACTACACCAAAGCACTGGTGCTGACAATCAAGGGTGTTACAACAAAAGATGCTGGTTTGTACGCATGTGATGTAAGTTCAAGTATTGGATTGATGAAAAGAAGTTTAAAGCTTGAAGTACAAGGTTAGATAGTATTCCCACTTGCCTATAATGATTTCACTTCTCTGTGCTGTGCTCCAGCATTCAACGCTGAAATTATACTTTCTTGTTATTAAAAGTATCTAAAAAGGTCGAAATGGAAATGAGTCTGAAGCACAAAGAATTTCATTCAGACTTGTTAAACTCATCTTCTCCCAGATACAAGGCATTAGCAGAGGAGTTCAAACAGCAGGTAAGTTCAATCAAAAACACAATCACACGAAAATACGTAGCTTTATTTTTTGTTTATGTGTTAATTTGAGTCCATAAATGCCCAAGAAAAATAGCAAAAGTCCAGTTCATAATAAACAAAGAAAAATTTGAGTTTTTAAAAAGAAATTGAAAGGTCTAAACGCGCTTAACACACTAGTTTTGCATTCAATGCATACCTCGCTGTTTTTACGGCCACTGACTCACCTTAGTCTCGTTTGTAAGTCAGGTATTGATTAATTGGAGGTGAATATTATACGATATTCGCCTCTGAATCTCGGAATATTGAGTCGGCAACAAAATGGCATCTGCTGGCAATCGTTTTGCTATAATTTCCGATGAGGAAATTGAAAAAATGAAAGTAAATGCCATTCCTATCATTACTAAAAAGGCAACGAAGTATGGCCTAAAAGTGTTGCTAACAGTTTTGCTAAAAGTTTTGCTAAAAGTTTTGCGTGAATTTGTCACGCAAACTGCAAGCTTCTGTTTGCTTGTTTTTATAGAATTATTGTATATAAAAATAAGTTACTCTGTACACGAGTTGGTATATGCTAAAACAATTATTCGCCTCAGGCTCAGTGAATATGAAGACTCGTGTCTCGGTAAATATTCCACGATATTCACTTCGCCTTCGGCGAATAATTGCTAATTATCATCATCATTATCATCATCATCATCATCATCTAATAATAGCTAACTTATCGGATGTCATTTGACTACCATAGTCACTATATCATAGTCATCACCTTGACTTGTACTATAATTGACTTGACTTGTAGCAGAGACATTGCTCGTCTAATGCTTTTGCAAAATAACTTAAACTACTTTATCTTTTTATTAATTCCTGCAGGTAGCTTATGTATTCAACTCCACTGACGGGTCAAAGAGAATCGAAGTTTATAAATTCAAGTAAGAATAAAACTAAACATTTTCTAATATTCGATATGTAGTTAAAGACCTTTAAAACTCAACATCCTCAATGGGTATGGTTCTGAGTAAAGTTAGATATGGTAAATTGAGTATTGGATATGGTTTTGATTATTGGATTTCTGCGTGCCTTGAGTTTTAGACATAGGGTGTCATGGAAACATTGATGGTAATAGGCAATATGCCATCTCGTCTCTTGACCTTTGTTAGTGGCCGGAGCGTGCAGAGGATATATTACTATTATGGAAGCACAAACGATTTGGTGGGCTATAGTAAAAGCAAGTGAGCTAGATGTATCATCATTCTATTTTTTTTTTTTAAATTTTTTTTATTATTTAATTTAATTTTATTTCTGTTTAGAAATGGAAGCACCGTCGTTGAATTCCTCATTTCCATATCGCGGGTTTTATCGACACCCCAGGACAACCCACCAGATCTTGTCAAAGAAGTCAACACTATTATGATAGAACAAGTGAAAAAAGGGAGCTTTGGAAATTATTCAGTCAGCCTCGATTCACTCTTCCTTAAAGGTGTGAACCTATCACTCTTAAGCCCCAGAGGGTTGGGGGTCGAGGATCCCATGTGAATTGAATATATTTTATGCCCCCATGATAGGGGAACTTGACGTGGCTGCCACCTTAAAAAAGCCGGAAAATGCAATAAACATGTAGTAAGGGTGGAAATTTGGTGTTCAACAATTGTCCGAGGGTGGGAATTTGAAAATCTTAATTTCATAAAGTCAAATTCCACTGGGGTCGGCCCCCTTTAAACCTATGCAAGAACGGATCAGAGGAGCACCAAAAAAAGCTGATGCTGAAAACGGGAATGGTTAGATAGGAGCTGGTATACGCCTTCTCCCATCTCTAAGCACATGTTGCCTTTATGAACGACTCCAAGTCCTCTGGAAAGACCTACAACCAGGACTATGCCTATATCTGTTAACACATTTTTCTTGAATGTTTCTCGCAGCAAAGCCTCCTCCACCAACAAACATCAAAGCCATTAATAAAGGAACAATGTTCATCGAACTACAGTGGGAGCCGCCAGTCAATGGGGAATCATTTCAGATAAAAAAGTATATCCTCAAGTACAAGAATAGCAGAGAGTCAGCCTTCAAAATGATAATGGCTTCAAAAATAGGGTCCGCAATACTTGTGGTTCGGAAAATCGAAAATCTGGAAAAGAATACGAAATATGATTTTCAACTGTATTCGCAGAATTCTATTGGGCAGGGTACTCCGTCCAACTTCAGTGTTACAACATTAAGTGGTAAGTAGTTTGCTAACGGAACTGAGGACATATTTATGCTTCTGCCATTATGTCTTCAGTGGCAAGGCACCGCTATGGGTCAAATCGTTGGAAAGAAACCCGCGAAGATCATGGAAATAATCATATAAGCACCTATCGCATTAGTTGATTAATTCGATAATCGCTTGGTTTGCTTGTTCAGGGGGTTGGTGGGTTGGTGGGTTGGTGGGTTGGTGGGTTGGTGGGTTGGTGGGTTGGTGGGTTGGTGGGTTGGTGGGTTGGTGGGTTGGTGGGTTGGTGGGTTGGTGGGTTGGTGGGTTGGTGGGTTGGTGGGTTGGTGGGTTCTTTGGTGGTCTGGTTCAGAGATTGATTGATTGCTTGATTCTTTGGTGCGCATTCTACATTTCTCTTTATTTAAGATATTCCAGTCATTGCCAATGATGGACAAGAGTTCACATTTAAAAAGGGCGAAACCGCCGTTATCTTCTGTATTGGTTCAAGTGAAAAAAGACCTGAGAAAGTCGAGTGGACTTCCGAACGTCCGCCAACAGCAGAGGTGTATCGAAATGAAACATTGAAGACCAAAAGCATATACATGACCTTCAAAAATGTAAAAGAGGAAAACGCAGGAATCTATAAGTGTAGGACGTCCATGAAGGATGCTGTTGGGGAAGGCAATGTCACACTGATTGTCATAGGTCAGTTACAGTAAAAGCCCCAAATGGTTGATCGAAAAAACGAGTAAAATAGACCCTATACAATAAGCCATAGAAACGGCCATAACTATCATGAACATGCCTACTACATGCCTACTACATTCCTGTAGTCATAAAATCCTGCACTTGAAACAACATGCTTACATTAGTAAATGAGGATACGACCAGTACTCTAGCGTAAATACCTGAAAGTTTAGAAATTAAAAGGTGGCGTATGAGAAAGAAATGTGAGGCTTTTAATTTGTAGACTGATAACAGTCCAGTCCTTCTTTCCCTCCTTCTAATTTCCAAGTATGTAACTTCCAGGTATTTACGCTAGAGCACTGAACTTATCCTCAATAGACCCGTTTCGAATTCCAAATCAGTACCGCTGTGTTTCTTGATTACAGACTCATTTGCACAGGGTTAGCCTCGAGTTTGTGCAGAATATTCACGTGTTCCAGTCAAGGTCCGTCGAGTTTCAAAATGTTCGTATCGTTGAAGTTGTGCATTCTTTACTTTCTGTAGCTTGTATTTGTGAATACTTAGACACTGATACGAGGCTAACCCTGTGCAAATGAGTCTGTAATCAAGGAACACAGCGGTAATTTGGAATTCGAAACTGGTCTATTACTAATGTTTTAAATTCCCCTTCTTTGATGTGCGGGGAGTGGAGTTGAGTTTTGAAACTGTGGAAACTGTCACGGAATGAATTGCAAGACTCTAATCACATTATTGAATTGTGTATGATTATTGCTTATTAAGATCCCCACCAATTTTTAACATCACTTTACTCGTTTTGTCTTCAGTTCCTGTTGAAGTAAAGCTGAATGCAACGCTTAATGAGACTTTTTCAGAAGATTTGAGAAATGAGAAGACACCTAAATACAAGAGATTGAAAACTAAGTTTGAAGATGAGGTATACGATGCAACTATTTATATATAGACTGAGAGAGACCATTTGCATTTGCATGGCATTAGTCGTTATTTGTCGTCTTCGGGGACAAGAGAGCGAGGATCGGAAGATTTAGGTGAATCACATTTTACACAACAGGAGGCGGCAACAGCTATATATTGACAGTTGCCAAAGGGGTTATTGCACAAAGATAAGTGATTGGCAATTAGTGTTGATGATGGTTCATAAAAAAGATAGTGCCTCTTAGGGGAGGGATCTATTCATCCATTCATCCAGATAAAAAAAAGTATCCCGTTGCAGACAAAAAAATACATCTTCTAGTATAAGACATTACTTCCACCCTTCCGTCCTTTTCATTTCATTCATTCATTTTTGTTTTTCTATTGTTCATTTTTAACAGCTATCTAAATTCTTTGTAAATATGCCCGGTTTTGTTGGAATAGAAGTCATTGGATTCGTGTAAGTATTTATTCACTAATTAACCAAAAGCAGTGGCATAAATTAGAATTTCAAATATGCGATTTTCAGTATCACAAGACTAAAGCTTAACTGCATGTTGGAAATTGGTTTTACAATAGCGTCAGCAATCAATCATTCGGTTATCTCTTAATAACACAATAGAAAAAGTGACAAACTAAATTTGAATTGATTGAGAGCTGAAGAGAGTAGAGTTTACGTAATATTGAATATATTAATTTAAGATTTGTGTTTGGTAAGTGTGAGTTCCCCCCCTCCCCCCCCCCCCCCTCCCCCCCCCCCCCCCCCCCCACTAAATTAAGCGCTACCAAAAATAATGTTAATTTGAAAGGTAAAATTGAAAAACAGAATAATATACAGTCCAAAAATTTTGCAGGATTTATTTCCAAAGGTTTGCGTTTTCTTACTTTTCTCAATCGTTTGTTCCTCAGAAATGGCAGCGTGAAGGTAAGATTTCGAGTCATCGTAGAAGTCAAGGTCGGAGAAGCAGAACAGCTAGGCAAACCAACCAGAACAAAAGTGGATGTGACAACTAGAATCATCAAGAAAGTCCAAACGTCAGATGGTAATATTGGTGGAGGGTTGTTCATTAAAAAGAACTCCATCACTTCAGATGGTAAGTTGATTTAATGGGGAAAAAAGCATCCCCATTTCATTGAACTTTGGTACAACATTTCGGGTAACCTAGGTCAGGGTAAGGAAGGAACATACAGCTGAGAAATACTAAAAGGAAAACCTCAAAGAAACGTACATACATACATACATACTTTATTGAGGCTCCCTTTGACAGGGCTTTTCAGCCATGACCCTCGAATCGAGGGGAAGACTCGAATTAATAAAGGCGAGTGCTCCACATGTGATGTCTTTCGATTTCCTCTCGATTCTCGAACATTCTTGAAATTGATTGACCATTACTTGTCAGAGAAGCTTTAGAAGAACCCTGTAAATAAAGGTTCAAAATATAGGGCGAGGGCTTTCATTGAAATTCAAGACCGAGGGCGCCGCCCGAGGTCTTGAATTTCAATGAAAGTCCGAGCCCGTAGTTTTGAACTGGTTTAATAACCAGCCATGCCCCAATTCTATTGTTTTAATGGGACAGGTCTTGAATTTCAAATTCAAAACCTGGCCCGGGTTTTGAATTCAGCCCCGCTCTCCCCTGCTTTAAGAATGTAGGTCTTACTCTGGGTTTCAAAACCTACATAAAACAATAGAATTGGGGCGTGGCTGGTTATTAATCAACAAAAGAGACTCAAATTCTGTTCACAGTGTAATCTTATGATAGGCAAGTGCACTACAATGTGACCTTGATTCCCCTCGATTCCTGCGAATTTGCCGGACATTCATTTACCATATATTGCGTATAACGGCATTCATTCAGGAGATCGAGAGACTCAAATCCCGATCCCAAGTATTGCTCTCGATTCCTGGAAATTTGACATTGATTGAGCATTACGTAACATGGAAGCAAATTTTAAAAGAACGTACCCACAAATCAAGAGAGACACTCAAATTTTGATAACATTGTGATACTGTAAGCCCACACACCGTCTCTTCATTCCACTCCATTCCCAGATATTTTACTTTAGATCTGACAATTACACATCATAGAAGCAACATGTTTTTTTCAACATCGGTTTTCTTGTTTCTTGTAGCTCCGCCTCCCTCTCCTCTTAACCTGACTTTAACAGAAATACACGAAACTTTGGCGCATCTGAAATGGCTGCAACCCGAAGATGCAGACGTATTTTCTATCCACAGCTACACCATCGCACTGAAGAAGTTTGGACAAGCATGGCAAGAGAAAGTCACAACACAGCATATTCAGTTGGATTCGAGAATAGAGGAACTTGAAGACGACACACGCTATACTGTGAAGGTGTTTGCTAGAGGTGACGGTGGTAAAGGGTTGGACAGTGATATTGAGGAATTCAAAACAAAAGGTGCACGTATTAGATTTAATATTTAGATATTTAGATATATTATATTTGAATCAAAAGGTGACCTGTATCCTGATCGATGCGCAAATGGATATCCGAAAGACACTAATAGAAAATATATTGTCTAAATGCAATAGACCCTTTTCAAATCATTGGTGAATCGAATTGTATGTTGTACTATTGTCTACGTAAATATATATATTCTAAAGTGTTGCTGGCAATTAAAGAGATCCTTCATAAGAATTGAAAATGGCACATAGAGAAAGATGGGAAAATACTACATCCAAAGTTAAAGGGACTAATTTATGTTTCTATTTACTTTTTCTCCCCATTACAAAATGACTTTTGAGACTGAGACTGTTTTAAATTCATGATAAGAATGTTCACATCTTATTTCAGAGCTCCAATTAAATCTCACATGGTTGTGGGTAGGACTCGCTCTGCTCCTGGTTCTCGGGATTTTGGCCTTCTTGGTGTACCACTACAGAAAAAAGCAAATAGATCATCGACATGATGCCAATGGCAACAGAACTGACCAGAGAAGAGCACCCATCCCGGTAGGAAAACCTGGAGTCTGGAGTTGTCTTGTTGACATAAACATGAAAAACGCCTTAAGGCAGATCCCTCATTCATCATGGAACATAATCAATATATGAGAACAACCCTCAGCTTTAGGGATGGAGTATTTGACCATTAGAAATTAATGAGATAAGAACCATAAGACTTTTCTGACAATCATCTATAAAATTCCAGTTCAATTGCCTCTATCATATTTTTAATGAGCTATTAGGTTGAGTGAAAGTTTAATATTAGTGATGGGAATAATCAATCTTTTCTTGATTTCACCTGGGTATATGCAAATAATACCATTAATTTGTCTTTCACTTCCATATCTTATTTAGTGCAATGAAGATCCTAAAAACATAACCGCCCACTCCTACCGTAACGACGCCTTTAGTGCCCTTTCTTCCGTGGACGTTGATTCCCTCGAGCTGATGCCGGGTAAATGGTTGGAAATCCCGCGAGAAATACTAATTCTTGGCGACACCCTCGGTGCTGGTCAGTTTGGATTAGTTAGGAAAGGAGTTTTAGAGCAGGAAAATGGATCACTGACGTGTGCGGTCAAGATGCTAAAGAGTAAGGCTTAGATACTTCATAAAGGCATTGCACACGTGCTCAGATAAGCAGTGGTTGATTTGGGAGGAAGCTACTTAGCATGGTGCCGGATTTTTCTCACACTTACTTTGCAGACACCTTGAAAGCACGTACAGAAAATAGCATCTCCGATAATTTTTTTGACGAATTAACGAAATTAACAAAACCAAAAACAAAGCCAAAACAAAACCAAAACCAAAAACAACTATTGTGGTGATCAGAGTCAGGGCACAGCTAACTCTCAGGTTGAATTGGAATTTTGCCTGACGATTTTTAGGGAAAGACGCCCCCTGGCCTCTGATAAGCATTCACTTTATGCACGTGTCTGCATGCTTGAGTGATGTGCATGGTACAATTGAAACTGGCATATAATTTCTTATATATTTTCATTTGACAAATTTTGGGTGAAATTCATTTAATTTATTTAGTCCCTATAAAAGAACAAAATAATACTCAAGGGAATTACATATAGTAGTTTTTGCATGTCTGTGAAAAGCTCAGTGTCGTAAGCGTGCCGTGCCGTGACCGTGATGTTTTCTAATATTTCAATTGGCTTTTTTTTTCGCGCAATGTGATTGTACCGTGCGTTTCGGGTATTTGATTGGATGGAGAGTAATTAAATTCTCGAGTAATGTGATTGGTCTGGCGTATCTCTTGTCGCGTCACAACCATGTTCGTGCCGTTTGCTTTTCAGTCATAAGAAAACTGCTCTATATAAGCGTTATCTTAAGACACGGCTTTTTATAGATCTGAAATACGTAGATAATCTCTTGGGAATGATCTTATTCTTTTGATAGCGAAATAATACTCAAGAGAATCATGAATGAACCATATTTGTTCTAGTTTTGGAAATCCTTTTATTGTCATTGATATTTCAGAATCAGCTGGTGAAGAAGAAGCACGTGATTTAATGAATGAGCTGGAAATCATGGCTGGTGTTGGCACCCATGCTAATCTGGTGAACCTCATTGGTGCATGTACCCATGACGGTAACAGTGAACATTAATGATCACTTTTCACAGCACACAGCTATTTTAAAAAAGGTCGAAGGGGCGAATGGCGGTCTGTGTATTGCGTTTGCAGGATCGAAATAAACGGTGGGGTATTAGGAATCTCATTTCTTTCATTCCTGCAAAAACAAAGTTTCAGACATAGAATGAGAATTTATAATCATTTCTTAAATACCTAATCAATGCCTGCACCCAGCGAAGGCTTTAGATCTCTAGTTCATGCGATTAGTAGTCGGTTTATGCTTCCTTGATAGTATGACCACAGCTCTTTTCGTTCGTGCAATCGCCAATCACTGATCCCTATTCGCCGTTCGCCACTTCAAACCTTTTTTGAAATAGCTGTATATTTGTCATTGGAAACTGGTTGCTTAGCAGTCTGTCGCGGAAAAGATTATCCTTGTTTTACGAAGGGAACGCTTACAATAGCCAGTGGCTATCAAACCTGTGGCACTCATTCCATGATCATATTTAGATTTAAAAGCTAAATTTTGACGTTCAGTTCAACCATCAAGAAAAAGTGCAATTGCATATTGACACCTAGATGCCGTCAAAACCCTCTAAAAAGTCCAGTATTTAACTTTTTTGGATTTTTTGATGCTAAAATTATTTCCATTCTTTTTTCACGTTTCGAAGGACCATTGTTGATCGCGTTAGAGTTTGCTGAGGGAGGCAGTCTTTTGAGTTACATCAAAACTTATGTGATGACCGTGGGTGATGGAAATGAAGCGTCTTCCTTGTCTGACCAAAAAAAGTTAGGAATCGGATTGGACATTGCTAAGGGGATGCAACACCTGGCACATGTCAAGGTGAGATATCCTTCTAGTTAACTCTTGGCTGCTTTCCAAATTTTTCATTCCTCCTTCCCTCTTCCTCATTCCTCATTCCTCCTTCCTCCTTCCTCCTTCCTCCTTCCTCCTTCCTCCTTCCTCCTTCCTCATTCCTCATTCCTCATTCCTCATTCCTCATTCCTCATTCCTCATTCCTCATTCCTCATTCCTCATTCCTCATTCCTCATTCCTCATTCCTCATTCCTCATTCCTCATTCCTCATTCCTCATTCCTCATTCCTCATTCCTCATTCCTCATTCCTCATTCCTCATTCCTCATTCCTCATTCCTCATTCCTCATTCCTCATTCCTCATTCCTCATTCCTCATTCCTCATTCCTCATTCCTCATTCCTCATTAGAAAAGTAGTTTAGATAACCGAACCCGGTCCTGGGCAACTTCCTCATGCCCCTTCAGCTTTATTTCAAATGCTGTTGATTTGCGTATAACCTCTGTATAAAGGCCGCTTGACAATTACCTGTATATATTATATTCGACGACCACGCTATTCTTTTACTCAGTGCGTTCATCGCGATCTTGCTGCAAGAAATGTTCTACTCACCGCTGACCACAGAGCAAAGATTGCGGATTTCGGGATGTCTCGTGATGTGTACGAGCGTGGATTCTACGAAAAACAATCGAAGGTAACAAACGATATTCCAAAAAAGCTAACCTTAAATTGAATTATTATGTATTATATTTTACAACCACCACTCCCCATGCGGGGCTCTTCCGTGAGGTTCATTCCCTCCGCACGCACTACCACTACATTCTATATTTACAACATACAACACTCAACTCACATGTTGCTTTTTACGGAGCTAGGGAGGAAACCGGAGATCCCGGAGAAAACCCTCGTGGCAAGGGAGAGAACAACACAACAAGAAAACTCACCTCACATATGATCCAGTCTGAGCCAGGGCTCGAACCCACAGTGGTGAGAAGTGAGCGGTAAACCACTACCCCACCCATGCCACCCATTACTTTATTGTCGAGAGTTCTTGTACATTAGTTAATTCCTTAACAATTTCCAGGGCAAACTCCCAATCCGATGGATGTCACCTGAAGCAACAGAGCAAATGATGTTCACTATAAAAGGCGACGTGTAAGTGTCCTGTGCATTAAAACATCAGTCATAAATACTTTTCAGACAAAAATAAAGATGTTATTTATTTTTATTTCCTAATGAAAAAACATAACATCATGCAGTCTTTTTGCAATCGATTTTTTTATTTTTTTTCTTCTTCTTTTATATAGATGGTCTTATGGGGTTGTACTTTGGGAGATTGAATCTGGAGGTAACATATTTTTTTCATTTCATTATATTACTAGCAGATCGAAATTCCATTCACTGGGTCCGATAGTTTAGCATTATTCATTTTATTGGCCCATTCCGGCACCTCTTTCCTTTGCCGACGACGTCCTGAAATAGCTAGCCTCTGCTGATTAAAGTCAAGGCACGGTTAATAATTCACAAATCGAATTGGAAAAACCCTAAGAGAAAAATCTAGCAAACCATCTCACAATCCTTAAGATGCCAAGTCTGAAAATCAAACACGAGACCCCAGAGTTGAGGATGCGAGTGCACTACCCCTACTCCTCCTTTGATATCCAGCCAAGCCATTTTTTTCCTTTCTTCTCCTCCAGCCACTTTCCTTTAGTGTAGCCTATTTGGTATTTGGTTATATTTGCAGGCAAACTTCCCTATGTAGGTCTCCGGATGCGTGAACTGATTGACTACTTAAAGAAAGGCCAGAGACTGGCAAGACCAGGCCGATGCATACAGGGCGTGTAAGTAGATGGATAAATGAACTGTGAACCACATTTCACTTGATTTTTTTGCAGTGGAACTGTGTTAGTAAATCGTGATCCTTTTTGTAACAGTTATGACGTTATGCTGAATTGTTGGCAAATGGATCCCAACAAAAGACCCACTTTTGATAAGATTTGTGACAACATGGAAGAACTCCTCTCCCATTCCGAGGTGAGTGTTCATTTAACTAAAGTCTTCGTACAGTTCACTGAGTAAACCACTTTGAGGTCAGTAGGAACATATGGATAAATTCCTACTGTTTTATTTAGAAACACCGACGCAGTCTACACTAGTTCTCTACTAGTTATCATCCACTTTGAGGTCAATTCTTTCCTATTCCGGACGCGAAGTCATTCGTAAATATCTAGAAGAAAAGCCTTTTAACTACTTCCGATTATAGGATTTCCAAAAATTCAGTACAAGTCATTAGGGATTTCGAAAGATGTTCACTATGAAATGTTTCAGTAAACTTTATTAACGTTAGTGATAAAATTTTGATTTCCTTAGGATGATGTTGCAAACTCCTCTTGGAAAGTATCAACTGCGTCAACACTATATGGCAACTTGATCAGTGAACACACTCACTAGAGATAAATATTGCTGCTGTCACGTGAATGAATGAAACCTTAATAGGGCTCATCCGCCATGTGTCGGTTATAAATTTCGGGAGGATCTGGCGCCGACCGTAATTCAGGATGACTGCTATATAGTCGGCTGCGAGAGAGACCAACGATGACCATATTGCTCTGTATCTGATCAGAGCGCCTTTTTAAAACAATTGTTTATTATATAAACGTCGTCGGTGCATAGTAAAAGAAAACGTCTCGCACGATCTTTCGTTCATATTTGCCGCGGGATAGCGTAATTAGCGGGAAATAAGGGACCTGGGATAAATATTATTTTTAATTGAGGCAGAGACCACATGCAAGAGAAATTTACTATAAGACAGCCCACCCCTTTTAAGAATTTTAAATTTGTGTGACTCCTGTTGTTACCCCACCCCCATCGCTCGCTAAACATGTCAATATTGGTTTTATTGTATACTGCGGGTGGAAAGAATGATAATGAAGCCCGGCTCGGCTAAAACCATGTCTATCTTTATCTTTTTATCTTTAGATTTTTTACAACTATTCCCCACTAGAATATCATTCGTATTCTCATGCTGTTCTAAGTTATTCCCATGAGTACCTCTGAGAATAGTTTGAACTTTATATTGCCTACCCTGTTTCCGTTACCTGCTTCCGATCTGCTTCCGGACCAGTCTACCAAAATAAAATGCTCTGTGGAGTTGACAATTTTGTAAAATTTAATTAATATGCTGGTAGGCTCGATAGTTCTTCTGTTTGATCTCCCTGGAAAGTGATAGGCAGTGGAACACTACAACTCCTCCCCCACCCCAACCCCTCGGGGGAGAAAGGTTGGCTGTCAGCAGGGAATATTTAACCAATACATGCAATCTATGCGGTAGGTCGTAGTAAGTCTGTGTGGTTGGGTTTCCAAACAAATTCTTGATGCCGACAGGATTTGCTTATTAGTCTGCGTAGCGGAGGGTGTGATGGCTATAGGGGTACTTCACTAGTCGGACGGCCCTCGGTCACTCCACATAGAGGCCCTCTAAACGAATGCAGTCTAGGTCCAGTGGTCCAACTGACTCCAAGAAAATAAAGCCTTTACATGGCGGTACTATCGCCACATCATCACGAATTCTTTCACCATCCGGATTACGTACGGTGCAAAAGCGCCATAGGACGAGGTCAAACTTAGCCGAGATTATCCATAGAAAGAATTTTACTCGTAGGGGTCCTGACTTAGTTGGACACAACAAAAACACCGTCTCCATTACGCACAACAAGTAACATTTCACAGTCTCCGTTAAGCTTAGACGTCCATAATATATATAAAAGCTTTTATCATGTTTGATAAGAGCTTCAACATATTGATTTAATACAACATTTAAAGTCAGGGAGGATTTGAAACTTTATGAGAAAGAGAAATGAATTTTGGCCTAAGCTAATTAGGTTTTGGAGTCAATATAAAGTCAATATGCCGTAGTCAGTACAATTCAATATTAATGTTTTTGAATGAAAAGAGATTTTATTTCCCAAACTAGAAAATTTACTACATTTGCTCCAATGCTAAGGTTATGACGTCACGCTGTAGAGAAATTTCGTTTAATCTGAAAAAGGGGTTATTCAAAAATGTCAAACAGATAAGTTTTAGTAAAACTATATGAACTGAGTTTCTGGAAGATCGTAAGTAAACTATCGAGATTAGTTAAAAACATTAAATGTTTGTCTGCCTCCATACATTTCATTGTAAAAGTTGCAAGGCTCAAAAATAACATTTTTCGATAGCGGTGACGTCACGGTGAAAAACGGTTGCCTTCGAGTTAATCTAATTATTTTGCAAGTAATTTAGAATCATGAGCTTAAAAGATATGATACAGACACTAAGTCGCCCCTAGTAAAGTTAAAGTGTCATCAATAGAAACATCCGTGTCAATGGCCATCCATTCAATCGCCATTGCAAATTAAGAAACGAATGGGATCACTCACGCCAGTGATTTTGTGGACTGTACGCCTGCTTTCTTTTAAGTTCCATCAATGGAACCAAATGCAGAGTCAAAGTCAATTCCGTCTATCGAATTCAGCAAACGGATAGCTTTTTCAGTTGTAGAAACGAGCTAAAGGTTTTGCCATGTCAACAGCAGCAAATTCTACAAATAGCTGTGTTTCTATATATATTTGCTGATCATTATGGATCGAACCAATTGACCTTGGGATATATACCAAGTCCTTGCGAATGCCAAAGCGTTTTCCAAACAAAGGCTATACTGATTAATTAAGTCGTTATCGGCACTTAGGTGGCGTGATTTCCTAGGTCAAGATGACTGGCTAGTGCTCATTTGCATTTGGCATTTTACGGGCTTTGTGCAAGATCAACACTTCAAACATGTTACTGTTATTATCACAAAAGGTGTTAATATAGTTAGATTAATTCGGCAATACTGCCTTGATCCTTCACGCTTTAATGTCGTTTAATCAAAATTAAATCAAAGAGTATTGGGCTGTACTTTATTGTCTTCCTTTATATGAACGTCTGCACGCGATTTTAGTGGTACGTCTTATGGTGGCAGAAGTCAGGACTTGGATTCCAAAGTTACGTAGATCATCGCAAACACAGCAGTGTATTCAAAAGCCTTTCAAAATAGACGCACTAGAAGTTTATGCCTGATAACAAATCAAAGGAATTTTGTTTGTCCAGAAAAATGAATAAAAATAAACAATACTAAAAATTATGAAAACTAGTTACGAGCAAATGGTAAAGGAATGAAAGATTATGCTTTTTTGGAGTCCAACGATTGGTATTTCAGTTCTATTCAAAACCGGCTGCAGCTACTAGTCATCATCATTAAGCCTTTACTGTCAGTCATCGATCAACTCCGTTTTCAAGTAAACACAACTTAAAATGTTAATGAAACTGCTTTATATTTCGGAAGGAAGACAAAGTATATACATATCTACATAAATAGCTCCTAGTAGTAGGAGGGTGCCAATGGGGATACACAATTGTCAGTACGGGCGCTGGCCATAATATTAAAACCTAAAAATAATGAAATATAAGTTAAGTGTTAACCACTAATTTTAGGTTATTTGTGAGTTACAACTACTATTTATTTGGCCAATAATCAGTTAACTATAGTAACCACATTGGCACTCTCTAGTAGGACTAAAATGAAGCTCTGGTTTGCAATAAGTTAGTTTGAATGCCAGTTAGACTTTCAGTGAAGCCAGCTGTTGTTTTCTCATTTGTCATCCCCCCCACTATGAAAACCGCAAAGTGTACAGTCTTTAGTCAGTTCTTTGTGGCCAAAGTCCATTCAGCAACATTATTAGGAACCTAATATTGTCTTCATCGGTAGATGTCGTCTTCACTAACTCTGAATATTCGACCTTGTCAGATATTTGTTATCAAATCTTCAGGATCCATTTTCACATCTTGACCCATCGAATCGTCGTCTTATCTATTAAGAATCCCAAACTTGTCATATCACAAATCAAACATCTGTAAAGTATTTGAATACGTAGTCAATTGAAGTAATGCTAGCTTAGATTTTGGTGAGAGCTATAGACCGAATGCTCTTGAATAGCGGGTAGGCTAGGGCTGCTTCCCAGTTCAAGTTCACTCGAATCACTTGTCGAAGCTGTGGATGAAAACTCACTCAAATCTTCAGCATCAATGCATACACTATTGTCTTTCCTTTTTTGCTGCACATCTTGAATCCATCGAATAATCCTATCTTCTTTAGAAAATTCATTGCCTCGTTCAGAGTCGCTATAAATGCGTCTCATGGGTCGACGTGGTCTAGAATCCCTGGTTAACACAGGGCTAGTGGGTAGACTTCGCACACATAGCCTTGGACTATCTGTAATGTCAGGTTTCTCAAACGAGTTGTCTCGTTTGAACCGCCGATCTAGAGTATCGCTACTCTCCCTCAGTGGACTTAGATCAAGGTTCAAAGAAAGCCTGTTCGTAGAGTTACAAGGTGACAATGGTCCTATACGAGGCTTTACAGAGAAGAAGTTTTCGCCTCTTCTGTTGTTAGGACTTGGGGTTGGCGGTCTTGGGTTGTGAAGTCCACGGCATTGATCTTTTCGTGGTGATGTAGGACTTGGTGAAACAGGAGACAGTGGTGGAAGATGGTTCAGGTCTGTCTCGCTTGACCATTCTCTCTTCTCCTCATATATTCCCAATCGTTTGAGGCTTTCAGGTCTTTTCAATGACAGCCTAGAGAAGCTAGAATCGACCATCGTGATCTAGACCTTTGTCAGTGGTGTATAGAAATTCTCAGATAAATAAATTACGAAATTGCATGAGGCTCTGTAAATCTCGGAATGTCGGCGTAATGATTCCCAACTGCTTTACCTACCCATCCAAGAGTATAGTATATCGATATTACATCGTCGTCGCATTAGACCAACATGTACTCAAGTTCACACATCGGTCATGACTCCAGCTACAATTTTACTCATAGACCTAGTTAGCAACCATCCATGAAACACTAAACCATAATTTCATTTCCTAGACCTTTCTACAACCCACAACCGCATCCGTAATGAGAGATGATTGAATCTTAATCTATTTCCGCCTGTTAATCTTGAGCATACGACACTTAGTGCGGAGACGATCGTAAAATCGTAAAATACTGATGTTTGCTTTCAAAGTATGTTAATGAATAGGCAGTTTTTTGTCAATAACTATATAAATAGCAGTTCATAATGGCTGTGATTCGTTCAGTTTTGACACATTGATTCAATATACAATAACGCGAAACGGTCAACGTGAGCGCGCGCCGGGCAGACTGTCTTCATATATAGATCATACTTCTGTAATTTCTCTAGAAGACTGAGATTTCCATTTTATGCGTGGGATTATCTTTGACAAAAGCCTAAAGACCTATTCCTTAAAGGGAATCAAAACTGCTGAACGTGTCTCTGGCGAAGAACCAAAGACCGTCTAGTGACATAGTTTTCATTGGTTTCCATAGCAACGCAACTAATATGACGACCTTTGACGTCACGGCATCAATGGTATGACCAAGCGTGGCTTTTTCTTTTCTTTGAAAGCTACTTTGGCCACTTCATTCGATACGATAAACTTAATCCAAAGGATATAAGCCTTTAATTTCAGCCTATTCGATATTCACTCAAAATAATCCAAAATCGCTGTTGACGAAAGCACGAAATGTGGAAAATGTTACAATTTCAATGAGGAAAGAAAACAACATAAATAAGAATTATTTTATAACTCTTCCATATTCACGATTTAAGTCTGGCCAAAACGTTTGACAAACTTGCAGAAATCAGGTGGAGTTACCTTTAGCCAGCTAATCAGAGACAAAGCAGTTAAAATCTTTAGCTATAAACGCGACAGGCGGTCTCCCACTAACCCTATCAGATGAGAAAACGAGGAGACATAGATCAATCAGTGTTATCTTTACGAGATAAGATGTGGCAGCTCAACAATTTTCTGATCACGTTTTCTTTACTGTGTCTTTGAACTCCTTAAGCCTATATCGCAAAAACACTTGATGTGGCTATTTAGTGGAGCCAACCTCAGTCTAATGCAGAACAGGAAGAACTGTCTACTTTTAACGTAACGGATCTTATGAGCCCAAGGGCGTGAGCGCGCGCACACACACACACAAACACACACACAAACACACACACACGCACAAAACTTGTCATCGCTTATCACCACCGCAAGTACAGCAGTGGCGCAGCTCAACGGGGTCAAACTGAAAGCATGTGAAGGCGCCTCGCTGTTAGCTGCTATACTGTCCATGTACATGACCTCGGAGCACAGCTCTAATCAGTTTGAATTAGTTAGGGTTGATTTGAGAGGAGGAGGGAGGAAAAACCGGAGGACCGGAAAAACCCTCGGAGTCAGGAAGAGAACCAACCAACTCAGCTCACATGGGGTAGCTGGGATTCGAACCCCGGACCTCAGAGTCCGTATTTAACATGGCAACCAGATTCTAATTAAGGAACCATAGAAGTTTCGAACTTCCAAATTTTACTGTTATTTTCTTTCATTTAAATATAAAAAAGCAGGTAAAATTTGTTTGGCCTAGTTGGAGAAAAACTTCAAATCGGTACGTAGCTGTGAGTGGAATTTCCCTAGCTCAGGGGTTCAGTAAACGCGCTATCGGCCAGTATAGTCGGTGTGAGTTTTTTTACCCTGCAATGAAAACAATCATGAATGACTAGTCTGACTTTACTAATCTGGGTATGTTTTCGTAAGCCCTGATTGAAATTCAAAAGGATGCAGTTGATGAGTATCACCGAAACGTCACGGGCCTCAGTCATCATGATTATGAACAACAGCAATAACAAGAGTACAGCAATATTTTATTTGAGCTGCTTAAAATGGCGAAATTATATATCTGACAAATGTTTCTCTATTAATTATTTTAATTTTTTCTTTCTTTCTTAACTTTCTTTTTTTCTTTCTTTCTTTCGTTCGTTCGTTCGTTCGTTCGTTCGTTCTTTTTTCTTTTTTCTTTTTTTTCTTTCTTTTTTTCTTTCTTTCTTCTTTGTTTGTTTGTTTGTTTCTTTCTTTATCACTTTCTTTCTTTCTTTCTTTCTTTCTTTCCTTCTTTCTTTATCACTTTCTTTCTTTCTTTCCTTCTTTCTTTATCACTTTCTTTCTTTCTTTCTTTCCTTCTTTCCTTCTTTCCTTCTTTCTTTCTTTCCTTCTTTCCTTCTTTCTTTCTTTCCTTCTTTCTTTCTTTCTTTCTTTCTTCCTTTATCACTTTCTTTCTTTCTTTCTTTCTTTATTTATCACTTTCTTTCTTTCTTTCTTTCTTTCTTTCTTTCTTTATCACTTTCTTTCTTTCTTTCTGAGTTTTCCCACAAACACCGGAAGTGCTATTTCACTTCTCTTAGTTCCCAGTCCCCCATCCTGAGGCTATATACTAGTCACGTGACGTACACCATTTCCTCTTCTCCATCTTGGTTGTGGAACAAAGGTGCTATCAACGTGGCTCTCCCTCAGCCATTCCTCCTTCAAACTCCCCTCCAAGATCTTACGAGTGCATAAAACCAGCTATTATCAAGCTAAAAGAGCCTTGTTGATAAAACATGAAGGCGGAATCCAACGGGTTTGCTCTGCCGGGTTTTTTACCGAAGCTCTCGCACGAAAAACAAGACACGTTGCTTAAACTCCTAGTATTGTCTATCGCTGCGACCTTGTGTAAGTATACCAGAAAAAAATATTCATATATTTATCTTAAGACGATGTATGATGGTGCTTAGCTGTGGAAAGTCATCAGAGATGATTACAGCTCCATTCAAAGGCAATCGGTGAAATCTTATTACAATCCAAGGAGTTAGATACTTAGTCATTGTGTATCGTATCGATGAAGATTTCTAACAATTATCGAGGGTTTTTTCAATTGGCTAAAAAATTAAAGAATAACTTTGCGGTCATTCTTAAGATTAAAAAATCACTTATAATTTGAACATAGGTGCCTTGTTTTGGGATGATTTTGCATGTTTTGGTATGGCTTCTTCCCTAGCCAAAATAGTGCATTTTTTAGCCATATGAAAGTTTATAATCAAAGCTTATATACCACTTGTTTTGTCTCTTTTAGCCTTTTCAACGAGGTTATTCTCAGTTCTGCGGTTTGAGAGTGTTATTCACGAGTTTGATCCGTGAGTATCCCGTTACTTTATATTTATTTTGTATTTTTCTGTGTGATTTTTTTTTAAAAACCCATTTATTCTATTGTTAATAAAATGATCTCCTATGACTAACTATTATCATCATTATGAACACAATAAGAAATCCTTAAGTAAAGTAATATTTTCCTTTACCTTAATTCTACCTAAAAAAATACTTCCACAAGCACTAAAGTTCAGAAATATTTATGAATTCTTCAAATACCCAAAAAAATGGGATAATAATAATGATAATACGAAAGAGTCTAACTTTGAAATGGTTACCTAGGCTTTGTTAGAATCCTTTCATACTGTATTTTGATGAATATTCATAACTTGAAGAGTATAAATTTTCTTTAGACAGATTAAACTACTTAGAAAACCTTTATTTTTTAAAGAGGGAAATCATCTTAATGAAGTTGTAAGAAATAAGGATGTTCTTCCAAAATTAAAAAATAAAATACTGCTCAAATCATCGAGGGGAATTAAACTAGATTCTCGGAAGAAAACCTAGGTTAACAAATTTTAACTGCATAAATGTACATACATACATTCATATTATTAACTAAAGGACAGTACAGAACTGAACAGGCATATGTTAGAAGGCCAGATTTTTGAATTACACTTTATTGCATTAACAAGTGTTGATTTTGATGTAGTTTTACACACAGGATACATTATGATAATAACAGCTTTGTAAATACAGGTTAAATATTCATCTCTACTACATGACTTGGTTCTTCACCATTCATTGTTACCCCAATCCAACAGTAAGATCTCATTCTCATAAAAATACAGGTTAAATTGGGTTAAGGTTTTGTCAGGTTTGAAAAAAAAAGATTGAGCAGGGCTTATTGCTATAGTCACAGTATACAGCAGTAGTGGCCCAGTTCAACAGTCAAACTTCATGTTAGTTACTGTAGTAATGATGCCCATATGCAAAAATATCCTCAACATCACATATATCTCTTTTTATGTTATTAGAAATGCAATAGAGTGCACACACTAAACCCGTGCAGAATATTTAGTGCTTATTAGTAGTAATTCATACAGAATCCTTTGTTTCCTATTGATTGATTATCACCATTTAGTACTAAAAATTAGCATTTGTTTCATGGGTTTAGTGCGAGCTCACTACATGTACGTGTACTGTACTTCTGTACTGTACTCTAATGCTGCTACAATTTCTCAGAAACTTATTCTTTTACTTATCTATTTTTCCAGTTACTTCAATTACCGCACCACAAGGTTTCTGGTAGAGGAAGGGTTTTACGATTTCCACAACTGGTTTGATGATAGAGCATGGTATCCCTTGGGTCGTATCATCGGTGGGACAATATATCCTGGTAAGAATCATACTAAATACAAAGGAAAACTACAATTACCAGGTTACCAGGCATTCCTATCAATCCTGATTTTATCCGATCCTGTCAAATTTAGACATTTAAAAATGAAATTGAAAAAGTGTACATTTGATGTGAAAAGAATGAATGTGGCATGACGGAAAATAAGGCATAGTAGTGGGATTTATTAAAATGGTCTATAAAGAAATTCTTACTCCCCACAGTTCAATTTATTTTGTGCAATAAACAACTTCAACCATACGGTGGCCATCATGCTAGGGTGCAAAAGAAAAAAAAAGACAAAATATTGTGTGTGTTTGTCTTTCTTTTAAGGGTACAGGTGATTGATGTGCCATTTTAAATCATCTGTCTTTGCATTCCCTTTTGGTGAGCTGTTAATATCAATCAACGTCAATACTTTAGCAGAACTTTATTTGCCTCCTGGATAGCCAAATGATGCCTTGCAATCCGATGAAGTAATCCATTGATATTTACGGTGTTCAACTTACCTATAGAGAAAAAATAATGCTCTGGGATCATCACGAGTACCCTATATTTCATATTCTGGCTGCGTTGCCAGCGTGGTTGGTCCTTGTGGTGTAGTGGTTAACGCATCGGACTAGAATACTGAAGACATGGGTTTGATTCTCACCAAGGGCATTTGATATTTTTCTCTTATTCTCTCTAATCTACTGAAAATCGTTTTGCCCTCTTCCCTAATGCTTGACAGTTGTTTTTGTTGACCTTCATTGTTTGTCTTACATTATAATTCCTTTGTTTACCATAGGGTTGATGGTCACATCTGCCGTCATCTACCATTTCATGAACTTCTTTCACATCACAGTCAACATCCGTAATGTCTGTGTGTTCCTGGCACCATTGTTCTCATCCCTGACCACCCTCGTAACATTCTACTTCACTAAGGAACTCAAGGTACAGCCTGTTGAAAAAACACCTTTATTTTACAACCATCACTTGCAGTATACACACTTATATAAGGTTATCTGAGTGAAATGTGAGTGAAATGTTGTATTTAGCGAGTAAGAAAAAAATTAACTACAGGCTGTAGCTAAGTTATGCAAGTACAGTGTATGGCCACAGTCCAAAATGGAAGGACTGAAAAGTTTAGAATCAGCATCAAGTAATGTTTGTTGTTAGCTGCCAGGATTGATCGCTAGTGACTTTGACATTATTTCTTCCTAGTGAGAACAAAACTCACTAGCAAGGTTTTCCTAGTTTGTTTAAAAGTTAATTTCGTGCCCTGATCTACACGTACTCACACACTGGGTACTACTATTGTTTATTCGTGAACTATCATTTACAACACTCAACACTCAACTCACCTGCTGATTTTGACAAAGGGAGGAAAACCAGACAAAAAGCTTCTTACATTAGGGATCAATCATAGCTTTGATTTGACCATCTTCTTAGTATATTTGCAATTTCCACTTTATTTGAAGGATTAAAATAATGACCATCAGTCGCAATCATCATTTTCAACCAATTTAGTTTTAGCTCGGTCTTTTTACCTCATTTCTGGCTTAATAAAACTGGTCAAAATGGGTCACAAGGCAAATATTTGGCTTTACAAATTCCAATTCTAGCTACACTTTATCCAATGACCAGCTATTATTTTAAGCCCTGTGCATATAATGATAATTCTCTCTTCTGACAATTATTAGATATTTGCCATACACATGTACAGTACACATCTCCATATGCAAATTGTACAGTGCATGTCTGCATGGTCCAGTAGCAGTATTAATTCTGTATGTTGTTATATGTTAAAGGATGCTGGAGCTGGTCTTGTTGCTGCTTCTATGATTGCCATTGTACCAGGTATTAACACTTCCAATTTACAGTACTATGGAAATCGGTAGATTTCACCCATTCATTTTTGCTCAGTCCAACGGCTACATGTATCAAAATGTGTCACATAGGTTTTTATATACCAAATGAGCAAATGTTTACTTATAGGTTCTTTGTGATACTATGGATGTTACTGAAATGGTTTTTTTTACACCAGAAAAATAAATGTTTTGTTTTACTCTATCCATAAATATGAAATTTTTAGTCTGTATTCCTTTCTTCATGTGTTGGCATCCTTTGATAAATTTCTTTTTCTCGAATTATCGAAAGAATGCCGACTTATGGTGAAAGAAAGTATAATAGTAAACAATCGCAAAGGTTTATAAAGATTGACCAAAATTGATGAAGATCCATTGAAGAAATAGAAAATGCGTGCACCTGCTGTATACAGTTATGAAGCATGTGGGGGTTGGCAGAATATGGAGAAGTATTACATGTAGGAGAACATAGGATAGGAATGATGTACAACTGAAAGTGTACACAAATGCGGTGTGCTCCATAAAGCATGCACTCCCAACCAATCAGAATACAGGATTTATGACAGTTTTTTAATCCTGAGTGATAACGAGGCTTTCTGGGCATGTGATGCGATGCCCATCCACAATGTACATTTTTTGTAAAAATGCTAATTAAATGCTTGCAAAAATGCTTACATTGGCATGTCCAGCTATTGTTGTTATCAGACTGGACGCATAAATTTCATTGTAAAGTTGAATGAATTAGTCTATGTGCACAATTGCTTGGTAATATGATTCTATTAATATTGATAAAATTTTTGCTGTTTGTTCAGGATACATTTCCCGTTCTGTTGCTGGTTCATATGATAATGAAGGCATTGCCATCTTCTGCATGTTGCTGACCTATGCATTGTGGGTCAAGTCAGTCAAGACCGGTTCTCTTTTCTGGGCTACAATGTGTGCTCTTGCCTACTTCTACATGGTAGGTATAGGCTTCTCAATCATTACAGTATAGAAGATTTCACAGCATTTCCACAGCATTGCTCTTTATCAACTGCTAATAGAGATGAAAACCATGGCTGTTCATTGACCAGCTATGATGACCAGCCACATTAGACTGTTCAATAGTACTGTATGTGACCAGTCAGTGTGACCAGTCAAGAGGACTGGCCTAAGAGGTACTGTATTTTGCCTCACAAGTGTAAGTCTTGGTCAGATACACTGTATTGTCTGTTAAATGGCCAATTGTGTTTTGCCCTGGAATTTAAATTCAAAAAATATATATACATGTAGTAGTAGTAGTGAAAGTTTTTTGCTTTGACAGGTACCGCTATAACATGTAAGATTTTATACCCCAAGACTATATTAATACATGTACATGTAACTTGTGTTTATAATCCAGGTATCATCATGGGGTGGATATGTGTTTCTGATCAACTTGATCCCTCTTCATGTCCTGGTCTTGATGATTACTGGAAGATTCTCCCACAGGATCTATGTAGCATACTCTGCTGTAAGTATAGTATGATAGGAAGTAACCATAGCCCATACTGTATCATTTACAATAATATAAGGAATACTCTTTCCATGCCCAGTGCCCAGACTTTGATCAGCCCAAAGGCTATTTCAGGGTATTGAGAAAATGTGAAGTTTTTGGTCAAGATTTCCTTTGATTTTCCCCAAGAAAAATTTATAGGTTCCAAAAGCCACATTAAACACAAAAAAGTTTTTCTTCCTCTATCCAAGCACCTTGAAGCTGGTTACATGTATAAAAACTAAGCTGATTTTTTCGACCTTCTCAGTGTTTGGCTAGAGGACAAGACACTTGATATAAACTTGATATAAGTATACATATATGATTTTCATCTAACAGTGCAGTGTACACCTTTTTCACATAATCTGTTGTCTAGTGTAATTGCATATTTTTTTTCATTTATTTTATTTGTTTTTTCCAGGTGTATTGTCTTGGTACCATTCTATCCATGCAAATCTCATTCGTAGGTTTTCAGCCTGTACAATCCAGCGAGCACATGGCAGTAAGTACACAAATCACCAGAAAATGCATGTTAATTCCCAACCTTCCCTCAAATACCTCTCTTTCAATGTCCACCACTGTTTTGATGACCACAGACTCATTTAAATTCAGATTTAGCCTTTTTCATAAGAGTGACTCCTTCGCATCCATAATTGTTGGTATTATTCAAGTTTTAATTTCTTTAAGTTAGTTGATTTTTGTAAATGACTTTATTGTAAACAAGGCCCAACCTATACTAATAAGTCTGTGGTCAAGAGTTACCTCAACTCCAGCCTCAGTAACTATTGTGTATAAATTGTTCAGCATATATTGGCTGTCACTAATGTAAAAAAGAGGTTTTAAACCACAGATACAGTACATGTAAGATTGTTGGAAGTGAAAAATGCTACTAGCATAAAGAATATTTTCGTTACTGCATTTTTGTTATGATTTAATCATGAATTTGACAATGGAAGTGTCCAACATTTCTGGCCAGTTTTTATTGATATTTTGAATAATGATTATTATTTTAGGCCTTTGGAGTATTCGGTTTGTGCCAGATCCATTCCTTCGTTGACTACGTCCGTGCCCGCATGTCACGTGACCACTTCCAGTTCCTCTTCAAAGTGGTAGTAGCTACAGCAGTGGTCGGAGTGTCCTTGGTTGGTGGTGTTCTCACAGCTACTGGCAAGATCTCTCCATGGACTGGCCGATTCTACTCTCTCCTTGACCCATCTTACGCCAAGAACAACATTCCAATCATTGCATCAGTTTCCGAGCATCAGCCTACCACATGGTCATCATTCTATTTTGATCTTCAGATGCTGGTATTCATGTTCCCTGTGGGCTTGTACTACTGCTTCAGCAAGCTGACTGATGCTAATATCTTTATTATCATGTATGGCATCACTAGTATCTACTTTGCTGTAAGTAGTGCGATGCCACATATAAGGCATTATTCCCCTTGGATTGTGTCCAAGGGAGGTTAACTGGGTCCCCAGGCCCATAGGAGACTTCATCAGAAATACTTGTTACAGAGATTTTTTTCTCAAACTCTTAGATTCACTCTGATACCAAGATGTCAATCGTTTACTTATTTCTTTCTCTCTTTCCTGCTCCCTCCCCATCATGTTTTTCCTCCACGCCCCCCCCCCCCCCCCATTTTTACAGATCAATGTGCATAAGTACTCTATTCATGACCACATTTAATGTTTCAGGTACGTAAAGTAATTCTATGCACAGGCATCAGTGACATAATTCGATGCAAAGTTGGCTGATTTTACCAAATGAGAGTGTAAACCCTCGTTTTGGTAGCATTATTAAATATGGTCATACTTTTGCACATTGTGATGTAACAGTGATTGAAATACTAATATGCACAGCTCCCCCACATACACTATACATGGTGATGGAGTGTTTGTTTACCTTACTATACAAAGTTTTATCCTTTACTTTAGGGTGTCATGGTTCGTCTAATGTTGGTCCTTGCACCTGTTGCTTGCATTTTGTCTGGCATCAGTGTATCCACCATCCTGACTACCTACATGAAGGTAAACTATGCCATAACATGTGATAATAATAATGATAATGATTTATGATTTATATAGCGCCCTTTCTACATGGATATAATCAAAGGAACTTTACATTGAGTTGTGATTCTCAGATTGCTTTTTATGCCGTTTACAAGCATGAGAGATGGTTAGTATAAGGTGTAGGCACTGAGGGTGGTCACTGCCAGGGTTTCTTTACATCCTCAGTGGTTCTTTTAAGTCCCCGGCTCCAATGTTGGTTAGTAACGTGTGCTATCCATTGTAATCTCTTCTCTGATGAGCAGGGGTTATATAGAAGATTCCAGCAATTAATCTTACAGATTATGCTACAGTAGTACTGTACCTCTTAAGCATACCACTAATTAAGAAGAAAACCTTCATAAAACAAGCAGTTACACATCTTACCTACTTGCTATAAAGTAAATGGTAACACTGTGTTTGTTTACTTGAAAATACAAATTATTCGTTTATTTTAGGGTGTTATGGTTTGTCTAAACCTTAAAACATCCCAAAGTTTTTTCTCGTATTTAATGGAACACCATTACTAAGTGGACACCAGGCGAGATCTCAAAGGTGTCTCCTTAATAGAGGTGCAGGCACATGTATTACTGTATTGATTGCAGAAGAAATCTCTCTTCCAGGACATCCTTTATTCGCTGGCATCATTGAGAGTGTCTGATTAATAGAGCTCTCACTATATTACTTCTTTTCTCAAGCACTCCTACCTATTGTTACAAATATCGTATTCATTTTGAACACATGCAATAATTTCCACCTTATTTATTCAGTTTTATTTGATCATCTGTTCTAGAATCTAGAGACATCGCATCGTCGCCCACAGAAAGTCGCCAAGAAGAGTGACCCCACGTACCCCATTAAGAACGAGGTTGCATCTGTCATGATCGGCATGATGACAATATTCCTGATCACTTACACCTTCCACTGCACCTGGGTGACATCAGAAGCCTATTCCTCCCCATCTATCGTATTATCGGCTAAACAACATGATGGCTCGAGAGTTATCTTTGATGACTTCCGTGAGGCTTACTACTGGTTGAGGCAGAACACACCTGAGGTATTTATAAGAATTTTGATACACACAAAATTTACCTTGTCTTGAAATCCTGGAACTACTGTAAGTGTAAGATCGTACAGATCCGAACCCAACAATTATTTTGCTCTTTAGTCATAGTGGAACAATTAGATGAAAAGCATAGAGTTAATCTCAACTCCTATTTTCTAAAGAAATAATATTTCTTATCATTTTTTAACAGAACTCTAAGGTAATGTCGTGGTGGGATTACGGGTATCAGATAACAGCCATGGCTAACCGGACCATCTTAGTGGACAACAATACTTGGAACAATACGCATATATCAAGAGTTGGTCAGGTAGGAGGACCACATGGAATACTCGTTCAATCTCAAATGTAAAATCGCTTGCAACATACTTTGCGTCGGCCTACACTGTACAGTACAGCTCACAGGAATGTCAACATGTCCACGCGCGATTTCCGCAGGCAGTCGCCGCAGTGACTACATTCAAGTGCGTGTAGTGCTCGCGGTAACTCAACGCGTGCAGTCAACGCGTATGCGTGTATTTTCTTATTGTTATGCAGTCTTTTGTTTTTATCTTTTTCCTTAGGAATCCGATTTTGCGATTGACATTGTATAATTAAAAGTTTTCCAAAATATGTCTATCCATTTCGTGTTGAACACTTTGGGGGTGGGGCAATGGGTCATGTCAGCGCTTTCAAAAAAGCGTCCATTTTGATCTCTTTTTGGAGTTATTTTGACACCTTCTGGAATTCATTGAATACTTCTAGGAGTTAAACTACTCTTTATAGGATCACTAAAATGATTAATTTGACCAGGGAGGTGTGAGGGACTCTTTGTACAGTAGTCTAAATACCACTCCTTTGAGGGGTAAAAACGACTTCGCAAAGAATCGGTAGAATCAATCGTGAAAACGACTAGTTTTGAAGGAAAGAAGCCGTGACGCATTTGAAGAGGACACAATTATTGGAGTGTATCCACGTGACCGAAAAATTGCTTGAGATATAAATAACAATGAAACAGCCGCCATCTCCTTTGATCTATAGTAACAAGAGAAGCTATGATAGATGGGGGGGGGGTAAGCCGTGTAGGATGGACTTGGAAATGGTATAAGAACATGCGTAATAGGTAAATTACGAGCAAAATAAATAACAAGAGCAGCTAATGAGGAATGCTTGTATTGTCAAGCAACATGGTAGCTATGCGTAACGTGCATCCCATAGAATTTGCGATCCCCAACGTTGCAGGCAACCTCGCATCGTGTATCCTTAACAGACCCCTTGCAGCACGTCGGAATGTAGCTTAATTTGGAAGACATAACAATAGGTTCCCAATTCTCAGGAGATTGTAGTTCTTCTGTTTTGTCCTCCAAATTGAGCTGCTTTGACGTCACATGCAAGTGGTGTATTCCTTAACGGAACAGGATTCAGACATTACACTTTGTTCTCTCCACTAGGCTATGGCGTCTCCAGAAGACAAGGCGTACGAGATCATGAGAGAACTAGATGTTGATTATGTTCTTGTCATCTTTGGCGGTTTGACTGGCTATGCATCTGATGGTAAGGAGAAAAAAACTGTTAACTTACCTAAGTATTTATATTGACTGTTGCTGAAGCTGTCAATATACGTTCCATTTTTTTATCGTGCTACTCTTCTCAGCACATTTTTAAAGTTTGTGGCAACGAAAAATATTCCACCGTTTAACCTGTCCATTGTTACAACGTGTGCTATTTTGAGAATGTTGCAGAGAAAAGATCAATTGCTTGAACTTTTGGCAATCTTTTTCGTAATCTCGAATAGGTGTTGGTGCTGTTGTTGCAAAACATGTTATGTGCTGCAATGTACTCTTGTTCATGCTTGGAGTGTTAATCTACGGTTTTCTTCCCTCCGCAAAAAACAAAAACAAAACAAAACACAGGGAAACCGCTAGATTATAATTTTTCTCAGCGTGGTTGACAGACAAAAAAATAAATTGCACCAGGCAGTGACTGATTTTTCTTTGACAATTTCTATCATCAGACATCAACAAGTTCTTGTGGATGGTTCGTATCGGTGGTAGCACCGATAAAGGCAAGCACATCAAAGAACATGATTACTACACGCCTACAGGGGAATTCCGTGTAGACAAGGAGGGCTCCCAGGTGCTCCTCAACTGCCTCATGTACAAGATGTGCTACTATCGCTTTGGTTCTGTCTACACTGAACAGGGTAAGTCACGACCAGTCGCACTAATTCCACTCTAGATCCATTGATGGTAACATTCTAGCATGGGATATCTTATAAATTGTGCTCTGGGTCATAGGAGAATTTAGGAGGAGGGTGGACGAACACAGAAAAATAATATAGCATTTCTGGTTTCGTTTTGCAAAGTCAGTGGTGAGATTTGTCTAACGGCGAATCCGTCCATCCCTACCCCCACCCCCTCTTTTGGATTCCTGGATCCGCTCCTGTTGGTAAGAGGCATTCTGTTTCTAGTCTGGGAACTTGAACTACACCCATAGCTAATGACAACACGGGTGAGGGTAGGGTAGAGGGAGCACGGATTAAACCAAGGTTTTTTTACTCAAGATTTTCAAGTCCAAACATCAACGTTATTTCTATATGACTCGTTTTCTTTCTTTCAGGCAAGCCAACTGGATACGATCGTGTTCGAAATGCTGAAATTGGAAATAAGGTATGTGTGTGTGTGTTTATCCTTTGAATTCTTATAAAGTTTAGATTCGTTCAAATTCCTCGTAATAGGAGATCCCTGTCTCAGAAATTTACTTGATTCTTGAAATTTCCAGAAATAAAAAAAAATCTAAGATTGTACCCAAAAATTTCTTTTTATATGTACCCCGATGTTGTAATGAAGTTATAAGGGTTTTTATCTTTTGTATAATTCTTATATATATATCTAAAGCAATGGTTTTGTAAGAATAAATTGAATGTAGTCCGGCCCTAGGTAAAGTACCTTCAAAGAATTAGGGGAACGATGCGACCTCATCAAATGTGAAGAAATTTTCAAGGGCTTTATATAACAGAACGAAGCGTGTTTTTTAATCCGGGGAGAGACTCCTGGGTAAAAGTAACGGGTATGCTCGAGGGACATCTTATCCGTTTAAAATAATTCCTTTTGAGTGAGATACTGGTATTTTCATTATCCTTTTTAATTTATATTTTTATATATTTTTTAAACTGTAAAAATAATACCACTCGTCCAGGAATTTGAGTTGGATGTTCTTGAAGAGGCTTACACCACTGAACACTGGCTTGTCCGTATCTACAAAGTCAAAGATCTGGACAACCGGGGCTCTTAAATTAGCCGCCCTATTTTTAATATGCCAAGCAAGCAAATCACCAATGCTAATTTAGATTAGGCAGACAGCTTGCTTTAAAAGAATTTTGTAACGATTACAGATACTGGAATAAAAAATTCTACTTGTTATTTCTCCCTATTCTTTTTTTACAATCCCTCCACCCGTTTACTCTATGAAACCTAGTTAAATAGTGTAGCAGTAGCAGACTCGCGGCATTCCAACTCCCGAGTTCGCGGATTCTATTCCTAGACTCCGCGTCACATGTGAGCAGAGTTAAGTTTCATTCGAAGTTTTTTCTCCGTTTTTGCTCCTCCGCCAAAAACTCAGCATCATAAATTCTAATTCGATCTTCGAGTTTACTGTAGCCCTGTCTTGTTCAACTCAGAGGTTGGTTAAGGCTCGATAACATTGAGATTTAGAGCTTTCGCTTACACAGATTACACTGCATTCAAGAAGAATCAGAACTGTAGCCAGTGACAGAATGAACTGAATTTGTCATGCTTTAGCAAAGATGCGAGAAACTCCGTCTTCTTCATTAAGTTTTTCATTGTTCGTAATTTTTCTTTTCCATTCAGTGAAATTTGGGAAAATATGTTTAAAAAGCTGGAGAGGAATTTATAAAGGTGTTGGTATTCATTTTGGGAATGAAGCTTTCTACGCTGATTTAGGCTGATCCTGGAAGCATGGGAGATGCCAAGAGCATTTGTTTTCATGCATGCATGTAGTGTATCGTTCCGAGTACTAAAACTCTTCGATTGGTATTTCATATCTTTTCTGTAGAGTAAATTTTCTGATTTAAGATCAAAATTGTGTGAGAATAACAAGACGGTGTCAAGTAACCATAGTATTTTTCACTTTATTTCTCGATTTATGTACAAATATTGTATTGAGTCATTCTAAGGAACAGTATGGATTTGCAGGCACAATTGCTAACACTTTCTGCCACCTATCGAACTCTTCTTGCAAACCTTTGAATAACTTTACTTTTGCGATACTAATAACTATAGAAATGTTACCATGTACTAGACCTCATTAGCGTTAACGTATGCTCTAGACTTTTTTCGATTGTCTACGAACTTCATGAGTGCCCGATTTTTCATGGCGTAATTGAATATAAACTAATAAGCAGCCAAAAAATCAATGAATCAATTTTTTGTTACAAGATAGTATGGATATCTGCGTTGCGCTGTTCTGCGGTTATTTTCTGCTATTGTAACGCGGCTCGATAAAGCTAACTGGATGTAAGTTTTAGCTCGATGTGGTGGTGTTTAGAAATTGACAATTTCAAAATTCTTTAAACTTTTCAAGCCCGAGCCTCCCTTGTTCCAAGACTAAAGAGTTACTGGGAAAGAGGATGATATTAGGCATAAAATAGACCCCCCTTCTCATCCTTCTTTCGTAGCGTGATGCAAATTGTAATCCTCTGATATAAGTTTTTTTTTCATCTTCTCTGCGAAAAGTCACGACTCCGCCCCTTTTCCTCGTCGCCCACTTGCAAAGCTGTCATCAGTTTATTGTGGGCGTTTCTTGTGCCAGCTGACGTGCTACAGATTTTGTCTTGTATTTCTTGTACTGTACAAGTGACGTCTTTGGTCAAACAGAGGAATTGCAGTGACGCCCAATAACTGACTAGATGGTTCCTTAGGATTGAAGTACTCATTGAGGTTTAATACACATCCAGTAATAATTGAATTACATAGCGAACATCTCCAGTGGTAGTTAGGGTTGCTACCCTCAGCACTTCACATCACTTCTTTATGCTAGGCCGCATTTCAGTTCGACGTTCTTCACAGCCTTTATATAGTCAACCGTTATGCCATGGTGTATGCATGGTAAAAAAAACTTTTATTAACAAAAAAGATCGAGGTTTTTTAGGTTGCCAGGGCTGATGTGGTGTAATATACATGCAGGGCAGTCTCCTCCATTGGCTATTTTCCGAATATGTTGGTATATTTGAGTGGACAAAGCACGTTTAGGCAATCGAGGCTGAGAAATGTATACTATACATGTAGGACAATCCTCTCTAATTTACCGAATGAGTTATGAACTTCATATTTCTCCGGTGCATGCAAGCCGCGTAAACAAAGCTCAAGGCAACACTTTCTGCAACAGCCAAGTTCATCTTGCATGTACTTGAAAGTCGATGAATTAAGAATGACAGTATCCATGGAGAATGTCGTTCATGTATTTAATAAAACAATGTCTGCATGCTATTAAATTCCAGCTTAATTCAGTGGTACGAATTTTTGTGCAATACTCATGAGAGACTCGGCGTACCAGTGAACCCCTTCAAAGTCGCTCTTCAGACTAGTGAAACTATGGTTTATGAACAACTTGCTGAATGACGTCAGTAGTGACGTAATTTCCGTCCACATGCGCAGTGGGGCCATTGATAAATGAGCTATTGTATGTGAATACCAATGGGCGTAGCAAGACACGAGAACTCCATCGACTATCATGGTGCCATGCCTTGTAAGGGGTGCGTAAACCCCTACATGTGTTGTCATGGTGATTTCAGTCACTGAGCTCTGTCCATCAGGGCCAGTCTTTAATATATCTCCAACCTTTATATCTGATGCGTATACAGCATTGATTTCATTAATGTTGCCATCCACTCGGAATACAAGGTGCTTCCTCGAAACCTTCAAACTGCGGCCATTTTCCATAGCAAGTGATAAGTATTCTGCTTCAGCATCCTCGTGTCGGTGAAGAAAAGCGATGACGTCACTGAAGATGGGCTTGCCTTGAGAGTCTAAAGTTTTGACTCGATCTCCTAATTTTAGATCTGCCATAGCAACCAAACGGTTGCCAGGGAGCTCGGCCTGTGATGTCTTGGGAAAGCAGTGTACTGTTGGTCGCTTCATGGGTACAACGGGCACTGGAAGGTAGATGAAGATAATTCAGAAATTCACTTTGAATTTCATGCTGCCAAGAGATTATATTTCTATATTCATACGAATCAATGATGAGGATGGCGTAGCGATAATGCATTCGCCTCTCATCACTAGGGTCTTGGGTTTGATTTATTTGGGGATGGGAGTAGAGTTTGTTTGGTCTCTGGATTCAAGGTTTTTTTCCGGATTTCCTTCCTCCACAAAACCCAATTAGCTGTGCCCTGACTACAGGTTGTTTCAGGGTGGGTCTTAATAAATCGAAGGTCTTTTCAGTAACGGTACCTGATACTCCTTGCATGGTTTATACTTACGTTTGAACAAATAGACAAAGTTAGCGCCATCTCTTCCTACACCTTTCACGCATTCGGTGGAAGTACCGTACTTATCATACGTACTCAAGGCGTCCTTTCCGCTGTAGCACTTGCCAAATTTCTGCAGTGCAAAAACAGTGTAACCTGCCTTTTTAGCGAGCTTTGCGCAATAGTTGATGGTTTTATTCAAGTCCATCCAATCGATGCTGGGCTGAAGGTCTTCCAGCAGCTCCGGTAATGCACGATTCGTCGGGTCGTCAGCATAGCAACCAGATGGTTTGAATACCAGTTCTAAAAGTAAAGAAAAATCTGTCGATTAGAAGGGAAACTATTTTGTAGCCATGGTGCTAAATGAGCGCAAAGTTTATATTGCTAGAAATAAATTATAGGAAATATATATCATCATAATAGATCATCATGGTCATCATCATCATTATTATGGTCATCATCATCATCGTCATCGCCATCATCTTCATTATCATCATCATCCATCATAGTTATCATCATAGTATCATCGTCATGGTCATCATCTAGCAAAGATCGTCATTTTATCATGATTCATAGTCATCTTGATCGTCATCATCAAGCAAGATCAACATCGCCACTATCATCATCATCCATAATTACGTATTGATAGATAATGTTCAGTACCTTCAGCCTTAACCCCGTCGTCCTTCGAGTCGTGCATATGACCATTCAACGTTTCATCTATTACATCTGAAAGGCAAAACTTGGTATTATTAAACGAGTAACTCAAAGATCGAATTCTGCATGCGTTAAAAGACGAAGGTTGATAAGTGACCTTAATTCAATGTTGATTTAAGGGGGGGGCGGTATCAATAATATTAGATACACAAAGCTACTTAACGAGTCCCGAAATCGTACCAGAGGCCTGTATACCTGTAATCGTCTTCAGTTTTTGTCTGTTCACTTGCATCACGTGATGGCTGTCCAGTTGTTTTGGCCCCATTTTTATTTCTAGTGAAGTCAAAGTAAAATAGAAAATGATGAAAAGCGATAATTGAACACTAAATGAGCAATCTCTAGAATGTGAGAAAAATTATGATCATTTTATCGCTATTTTGCGGTGAATGGGACATCATAGCGGCCATGTTGGATGACTTCTTGACGAAGTATTGGTTTCTTATGTCATGTCCTACAACATGACGCCCATGACGTTTTTCATCCTATTCTCGTGAAAGAAATGCAAACCATATGTATATGGTTGTGCAACGTTCAGGTCGGTACGTACGCTCAAGATTTGGTGACTTGATTTTGGATACTCTTGGGGAGTTGAACCATGAAGTATCGGGCTTTGCAAATGAAACACTGGCTGTAATGGAAGCAAGCAACAGAAAAACAAGAATTAAATAATCTGCGTGCAAGATCATTCCCATATCAGCCCTCTCATCCATATTACAGAATTAATCCAGATGCTGAGGGTTTTTCCACATTACTCATCAAGGTGGATTTTAAAAGGGATGGCGATTTTCTGATGCTGTCAAACGTAGAGTGTTAGAAGACAAAACATATCCATGTAAAGTTTTGCAGCAAATATGGATTTCATTTCTGTGAGAAAGGAGACCAGATCCATTGTTAGGGTTGAGTTTTTATACACTGTTATTGGTCCATCCTTATGTAGTCGAGGAGAGCTTCAGCCTCCTACTGTTAGCTTCTTTATGTTTTAATCTCTCAAACACATTTATTATTTTGGAAATCAATTCAATAAGACACCTTGTAGTATTGCGTAATTTAAATGTACAACGTAAAACAAACGAGGACCGCGGACCACCCTAAAAAGAGAGGGGCTAAGATTGGGAAGCATAAGAGACTAGTATGGAAACAGGGAAAAAGTCCCCCCCCCCCCCCCCCCCACTATTGTCTTCACTGTCCCTGACACTGAAAAGGCTTTATTTACCTGTGCTGAAGAGAAACGACAACAAGAGCACCACCGCTTTCATTGTTGAAATCTATATTTTTGTAAGGCGAATGCTGTAGCAATACTGGGAAATAAAGGAAAACATATTACTTTAGTAAGGCGCCTGCGTTGGTGTGAAAATAAAACATTAAAGATTTGATAAAGAAATCTTGCACAAATATGCACAAATTAGTAAGTTCTAGACCTCAGTAAACAGTAGTAGACCTACAAAACGTTGCACTAATTTGTACAATTTTGTTAGTGAACTTTTTCATGGATAAATGGTATGCACTGAACCCGGAGGAAAAAATACTTTTTAAGTTATCATTTTGTTAATATTATTCATCATTTTGTATGATAAAACATGCAGGAGCGGGCTTTTAATCAATTGCTTTGGAGCTTAAGATGGTAAAAACATTTAGGCTTGGGAATATAAATCTCACGCCAACTCTATAACCCTTTTCAAATTTTTGTATCACGAGCGCAAATCAAAATAGCGTTGGTAGACAAAAAAAAAAAAAAAAAAGAGTATAAGAATTAGTTTTAAAAGTAACTTTATAACCTAGTATAAGAAATACAATATTAAGACGGTCATTTTTTAAATTGTTCAATAGATGTAATGATTTATAAATTTTAAAGTGCCATGGATGAATGAGTTACTTTCAAGATGTTTTTCTATTGTGGAATGAAGTGTTGTGTGTGTTATGTTTGTTAGTTTTAGAGGTATACGCTTGAAAGCATCAATACCTAAACAAATTTGTAATGACCAAAAAATGCAGCTAAGGTATTTGATGAGGATATTCCTGCCTTCTCTTTTACATATATTTTTATCAACTTTTTCCTTTTTTCCTACATTTTTAGTCACATATATGGAGGCAAAGTTCATTTATAGGAAGATATTTTTTTCGTACTTTATCATATAGTTTAAGTTGAAATGATTTGTAGGAGAAATCTTATATTCAACTTGTCTTGATGATAAAATTAACGCTTAAAATCAGTGATAGCAAGTTTGAAAAAAAATGCAATAATCAAAATTGAAAAACAAAATAAAACCTTAAATATCAGCACCAAAACCCACTATAGCTTAAACAGTACATACTGCATGTATGGTAGATATTATAAGATAGAAGTGTGAAATTTACTAGTACATTAATTATTATGATATCTTGTTGACCCTCCTTTTAGGGTTTAGATACTGATACTAGAACTGTGCACTTTTCTAGATCTGGTGTTTCACCATAAACTTCACAAATTCATAACTTAAAAAATTCTCCAATTCTATAACTTCGTTAGTGACTAACAAGCTGCAATCATTTTTCTGGCCATTTTGCAAGCTAACCGACATCTTTTTGGTTGATGTCGATTAGAAGATCAAAATTACAAAAAGAAAAAATTATTAATGTCAACCAAAACGTGACGTGAGCTGAAGTGAAGCCTAGCTAGTTTGTCGCATGTCTTCCAAGCAGCTCTAGTCTTGAGTGTATGAAATCATTGATAATCGGTCCAAAGACAGGTTAGAGTAAAGTTCATCCACTTGAAACTCGATTAAAAGGTTGGCATTCTCTCGAGATCGTTAAGGTACGAGTTAAAGGATTAAATTCAAAACAGTGCCACTGATTGAAAACCTGAGAAAGGTTCACAGGAGAAGAAAGAGGTTTCAAGAGGGAATATGACAGAAATCACTGGCTCGAGAAAGCTAATCATTAGGCAAAATCATTACCATGACTGGCTCCTTGATATTCCTCTCCCATAAAACTAAACAGTGTTTCGCTTTGCAGTTAATGGTAATCATTATTTATAAGCACACATCTACAAAGACAGAATTTTGAATATCAATCCAATTCAGTTTAGAGACTTACCTTTAGCCCACAAGGAAGGAATCGAAAAAAGCAAATGGGATCGACGATTTGTTTTGCTTCACTGAACAACGATGATTCCTCAGCCGTTAACAATGTCACTGTTTTGGTCTTAGCTGTTTTTTCAACCATTCGACTCCATTCAAAGTTCTGCAGGTACTTAAACCAATAGGCTTTTGACTTGCATCACACCTGTTGAAAGCAACCTGTTTGTTGATCAGAAACATTGATACTTACCATGGTTCGCTTGCCGGATCTTTCTCGATCCGTACTCATTTGAATAACCGGCAATTATAATGGGAAATTGAGATTCGAGTTTTGTGCAATCGACTTATGTGAAATTAAGCCTGTGGTCCGTGCTTCAGGAAATTGAATCAGGATTCCAGTATATGAAATAACGAGAAAAACAGGACTACATATTCGGGTAACTGGATTCATAGATGGTGGGAGTCTGGGATACAAATTGATGGATTGCAAGCATTCCCAAGAGAGTCAAAAGACAAAGACATGGCGGCCATTGTGGTGCCGTTAACAATGAGAATGAGAAATCTTTTGTTAAATGGCACCAACATGGCCGCGATGACGTAACGTGCAATCGAAGAATTGTGGAATCCAGACTCCAAGCTACAGAAAAATGCACCCAAGAATTGGAAACTGGAACCCGCTGAGATGTGCCCCTGAGCGCCGAATAAAAATCATGGAAGAATCTGGAGTCCAAAGTTAAGGGAATCCAGAATCCAGCTCACATAACTCGTGTTCATTAATAAATTTGTCTCACTTAAGAAATAAGCTCCATCATTAGTTCCAAAAAAATAAAAGCATCATCAAAGATCAGTTGTACTACGTTGACATGCATACCTTTATGTGTAATGTGTCTCATGCCATACATGCATACCTTTATATTTAACAATTCGGTTGTTTTTAATCATCGTATGTTTTTCGTTCAAGAAAAATTCAGCTTTGACCCTCCTATCGCGGGTCCCATCGGCAAAACTAAGAAGACTTTCATTCAATAACCTCATATCTTTCTAAAGGTAATTTATTTAAATATTGAATGAATATAATTACACCAAATATTCAACTGTTTATTAAGCTGTTCGAGCTAATATGATTATACAAATGAGCTAATAAATTTGTGTTGTTGAGAGATGTTATTTATATAAAGACCTTGTAGCATGTATTTCACTTTAAAAAGCTAAAAAAAAATATTCAAAAACATTTACAAATGCCAATTTACTGACAAAGAAATTAGTCATGTTGTATTTTGCATTGCATTTTGCATTATTTTCTATTTTGTCTTGTTTTTTTCACAAGTTTAACTGAATGTAAACTTCGTTTTTCGAAACTTTTTCGGTCGTTCGTGATTTCCGTATCTTTCTCGCTCATGAAAACAAATGAAAAAAAAATCGAATTTAAATCGAATCTCAAAATCTATTATTTACAGCTTAAGTTTTCAAGCTTATCGAAAAGTAGTTAAGGAATAAAAATATTTTAATGAAGAATTAGGATCAGAAAACTATGTTTTAACTGATGACACATTTGGTGGCAGTTATGATCTCCAGCCAATTTCCTACCAAATCATTTATTTTCTTAATTTCATTGCGGTAAAAATATGTTCTTATAAAAAACCTAAACTCTTAATATGCATAACCTAACATTGTCATGTAAAAGAAGTAAAAGTATACTGAGCTTTTGTTTTGCTCACCTTTTCTTAAGCAGTTTTCTAGTCTGTCTTCATATGCCGTGTTTATTTGTCCATAAAAAGGTTAGGAAAACTTCGAAATTTCGATTTCAATGAAAGACATCCAAGGTAAATTTCACTAAACCTGATATTGTGTTGGATTGTCTGTAGTTATCTCTCGTTTTTTAAAGTAAAATTCACCAGGAATTCAAAGCTTAAAAGAATTTTCCAAAAACAAAGCTATCCCCTGGGGGAGGTGGTGAGTTGTATACAAAATTCCTTAGTGGTAGAGTATACTCGCGCAAAGAAAACAATGTAGTGCATTTCGATTCGATTTCACTGCATGGCTTTTATTATGGGAGTCAGTATCTTCATCTCGAATATAAAATAATTGACGATTTTTTCCCGATCTTATTTTTACCTAGCGTATTTACGAAGAAAATTCCGGATGTGACGCAGGCTAATTTTTACCTTTCTGATTCATTCAAATTGGGCTACCTGTGACTTTCGTATCGGGAGCTCCGCTTTTAGGCAGTGCCTAAATATATATTAGTGTGGACGCAAAACAATTTGTAAACGGAACTTTTTCTATTGTCTTCGGTTACGTTGTCATGGAACCGTTCTGCTCTAGTGATTATCATCGAAAAATATATGCTTTTGGTTGTTGTTTTTTTTTTTAATTTATCGACTTGAAGTTGCTTTTCTGATTCTAAATAAACAATAAACTCTTACATTAGGAACTGGTCATCAAGTATATGGGGGGGGGGGGGGGGGGGGGCGGCAAAATCAGAATAGAATCAATGTTTTTTTATTCTGGCCCATTATAAAATGATGCTGAAAACGTGATGACCCAACTTCAGTTTAGAAGCAAAATTGCAGATGACCCACCTATAAAAAAGGATCCACTGATCAGATTTACCTTTATAAAATAAATCAAATAGTACGTACGCTGTGATTGGTTGATAGCCGTATTTGCATGAGGGTATGTAAACACAGTTGTGACGTCATACATTTCGTGTTTTCCCGGTACAAGTTCAAAAATTTACAGTTTTTTTCGAGAAAAAAAACGCCCCCAAAAATGTATTTTGAAGACGAAGTTCCAAATTTTGACATGTGTCAGGGCCACAGGTATAACCCTATGGTGCCATGCAGGTGTTTCTGATTGTAATATCGATCATGACAATCTCTTGTTGGTCACCGTAACGAGAATTCCCTCAGGAGCTACAACACACGTCCTTCGTCAGGACAGCCTCGGTTGTTCAGCGAAGTGCTTTCTTATGATTTAAATGCACTGTCCGATAAGGAATACAAGTATTTCAAGGAAACAGTCAGCAGCTTCAAACTCTTTCCAGCGATAGCTCTTCAACTCCACAAAATATTTTCTCGAGGCAAGACGAAACAATCGACTTCGCTGCCGTGTTTTCTGGCTGTCAAATTGAGCAAAACCACGTTTCTTTCAACTGAGAATTCCAGTCACAGTGACACTCAGTTATCTACTTTTGATCACTTTCGTAAAGATAATCAATTCTGAAATCTTTTATTAATATTTCTATTCAATCTTTGGACATTTCTTTGTATTTGTTTTAAAGTTTTAGAATGATAAATATTTAAAATAGCTATAGCGATTCTTTCTCGCTTCACATTTGCCTCCTTGGCGTTTATTACACGAAATTTGATTGGCTAACGATCGAAGTTCGTGATGTATGGAGAATTCGTATTTTGATATGAGAATCAAATTCAAATAAAGATTTATTTTCTTGCAAGTGGTAGTGTTTTCCCTTAGTATTTATTTTATAAAAGCAATAGAAAACATTTTTCTCTGTGTTTACATAGCCTGATAGCAACACTCGGGGGTTGGGAGAATTCTCGACAGTTATGCAAACCCTCGACTACGTCTCGGGTTTGCATAACTGTCTCGAATTCTCCCAACCTCCCCTCGTGTTGCTATCAGGCTATGTAAACACGGAAAAAGTTTTCTATTGCTTAAATATTCAATCTAAATCCCAAAAGAATTTTCTTGGTTGCACACGTCTACCACTTTTTGTAACATTGACTGTTTCGGCTTATTCTTTCTCCATGTCATCGTCTTCCTCATGCACTATCAGTAATTCCTATTTCATGAGTAACAATGTCATTTTCTATGTCGCTATCCAAATCTTCAGTATACTCATCAGTGTCCTCACATGAATCATCATCATCTTCAGTGTCCTCGCAGTGTCCTTTTTATCCGAAGGTACTGCAGATGTTCTACATACTTTCTAACCAGATCCTCTGCAACTGCAAATTTCCTTGAGAAATTCTGATGATGACAATTATATTACTCTATTTTGTAATGGCCCACCCTTTTTAGTTGTCAAATTTTATCAACAGCCCACCCCTTTGAAGGAGTTCAAAATTATGTGACCCACCCCCTGATTTTGCCCCCCACCCCCACCCCGTATATTTTATGACCAGTCCCTTACTTTTTTATGCTTAGAAGTCATTTTGTTCAGTACTTGTAACAAAAGAGTGGCTACATCTTTGTAAACGCTACGGTAATCTCTAAACTTCGATATCTAGCCACGATTGCATTGCATCGCATTGCCTTTTTATGTAAGGTTCTCTTTATTTTGACTGTGTTTATGAATTTTTCGGGCGTCTATAGGCTTAATATGATCCCTTAACAACACGTGGCACATTTTTTGATGATTTATGCGTATCCGTGTGGACGCGAAACATTTTCTCCGTTTTCATGTATGGACGGAAAACTCAGTTTTTTTTCGGTTTCGGTGTGACAGTTGCGGATTAATATTTACCCGGCATAGTGTGGACGGGGCCTTGCTTCATAAGTATTCGCATTAAATTCATTTGATTTACACAAACATGCCATGCAGAAACAAACATGCAGAATGATACCTTACCTATGCGCAATGGGGTACGTCAAGAGTCATGTTAAGGCCCATTGCTTTTCCTTATTTATGTAAATGACACCTTTTTCTAATGATGTCATGCAATACACATTTATATTTGGATGACACAACTCTATACTGTTCCGCACAAAGTGTTGCTGAAAGGTAGCAAAACTTTCACTTTTGTTTCCATAAGTGTTATTATAAGTAACGCACTTTCCCGGAACACTAACAGCCCGGCTGCGGTCGGTAGATCCCTCTACCTTTCTTTCATCCCTCCCCCTGAACTTAAGTACACGGGAAGTTAATTAAATCCTCCAACGCAACTTTATCTGCATTTGAGTTCACAGATGGTATTTTTACAATAACAGATCGTATTCTCGCAAATTGATTGGCTGACAGCTATGATCAATAAAGCTTAAGAAAACACGCAGCATTGCACACAACAGGGCTGTTGCAGCGTGTGTCTACCCCTGAAAATTGTTGCACGCAACATTCAACAAATCTGAAGTTAAATCGAGCTCTACTCTACTCTTAGCATGATGAATCGCTCGCGCACAGAGCCAGCGTGCGCTTGAAACCGTCTTTCTTTTAAACTTTTTCCTTGATTTTAGATGTTTTTGTATTCAAGGGTAAAATTGTATATAAAGGGTGAATTTGTATATCAAGGGTAAAATTGAATATAACGGCAAAAGTGTATGTCAAAGGAGTTGACAGCTGTCAAAGAAGGGAAAGACGTCACAAGAAAGAGACAACAATAAGCCTTTGTGGCGATGAAAACTGTCTACCAAAGAAGCAAATTAAAAGTGTGTCACGAAACCATTTGTTATATTATTGGAGAACAAAAAATTTTTGAAAAAAACGACGTCCCATACGTCACGCCATACGTCACGCCATTCATTGCTTGGTGCTTACTGATGAGAAACGCCCGACTCACTTGATTCTTTCAAACTTGATTCTTCCATTGACTGCTTCACGATAGTCTCACTAGCGACAACACGAGACCGTGTAAAGAATGCCAACAGTAAAAGGAAAACTATCGAATTGTCAGCTTCCTAATCAGCTCAGTGGAGTTGCAGATGGCACCAAAGTCGTTGACTCCTACGTGCATTCCATTTTGGTACAGCCAGACATCAAAGTTAAAGAGCTAGAAAACCTTCCTGCTCACCAAGATTTAGGGAGGAAACACGCCCACCTTTGGCAAACACAAAGAAACCCGAAATACAGCAGAGTATTACTGACACAATTCAGTTTTCTAAGGCTTTTCTGGGAAAGTATGATACACTTAAGAAGTTGATACAGAAATTAAAGAAAGGAGATGGAAATGCTAAGACTGAATTTACTCAAAATATCGATTTCCTCAAGCACATTCTTTCCTCTGTGGTCGTCAGCCACAGTAAAGAGGTTACAGCCAAACTGAGTCAGTTCGGGTCTTGCTGATTCAAGATATGAGAAACTTCCAGGGAGATTCAGATGAAGCCAAGATCAAGATCATTGGGGAAACTGGAGAATTAAAAGCAATGCAAGATCACCTAGATGCCATCAATAAAGCTATCGACCGCGACAGGGGCTTAATTGCAGGCGGAATTATTCTCTTTTGGCTAGCAGTTGGCGGAGGTATTGATTTGAAAAAGCAGGAAGATGCCAAAGACGATGTACAAAAGCAGATGGCACTGAATCAAAAGACAAGAATTAGTGGCCTTAAATGCTGCTAAACACCACATCGATGGATTCGTAAAGTCCAAAGATCCTGTCTCCCAAGCTGCATTAGTACTAGAACAAGCATGGGCATCACTGACAAGCGATTTTGGAGAAGTTATGGAGGAGCTGAAGGACCTTTCTAACACCAGTGCTGTAGACTATCTGGAACCCTTACTGGAAACTGCCAAAAAAGACTGGAGTGTTGCTTTAGACAAAGCTGAACGATTGAAACCTAAGCTTTTCCAAAATAATTAATGCGTGCAGGTCAGTTACTTTGAGTCAAATATCTTGACTGGAAGAACTGGAAACTGCTTGGAAGACTGGAATGATGCTCTTGAAAAAAATGAAACCAAAATTTTTCCGAAAGTGATCGTGAATGGCAGTCACTCATGCAATGTGACCACTTTTTACCAAATTGCAGTATAGAGCGTTTTTACGTGACGTCATAGCGGCCATTATGGGGTACCAAAACAATACATTTTCTATCCTCCGGGAATTGAACTCTATTTTTATGCAAATACAGAAGAGACTGTCAAGCATCTCAATCTCCAACTTGAAGACTTCAAAAAGAATCTAACGGCAGATCACGAAAACTTCTCTAAAGAAGTAACAAAAGCAGCTAAAATACTCGAAGGAGATGATGGCAAACTCCAAAAGATCAGTGACGAGATTGATTCCACTAATTCTAAGATGAACGCCATGATTGGAACTATGGCAGGCGGTGCAGTGGGAACGGTTGGAGGTATAGTGTTAATATTGGTCGGCTCACTTGCAGAGATTGAAACAGATGGACTTTCAACTGGTTTAATCCTAGCTGGCATCGGGATGCTTGGGACGGGAATCACTGCGGAGATAACTGGAGGTGTTGAGTACGGTCTCGCAGTCGAGAAGATGAAAAGTCTCCAAGAAGAACTCAGCAGCGATAAGCAAGCCATTGGGATACTGAAACACGTCAAGAGTCTTCTGGATGGCTTTGTAAGTCAGATAGAAACGGCAGTGAAATCAGTTGGTGTACTTGAGAAGGAGTGGTCCGTAATGTCTGATGACTTGGCAAAAGTGATCAGTGACCTTGACAACAACCCTGGCTCGTTAGGGTTAACCAACATGTTGAATATTGCAAGAAGCGACTGGGAAGGAGCATTGAGTTTGGCAAGGAAGATGATACCAACCGGTGAAGTGCCAGTCAAAGCAGTGAAAAATATCATGGACGAGATTCACGTTAAATAAGTTTTAAGAACAACGCCTATGTCGTTTTCTCATGATATTAATAGTGATTATGGATCATTGATAACAACTATTGAGATATAATTAATATGTCAAACTTAGGTTCTAGGCAAAATTATCAAAAATAAAAAATTGAAACTTTGATAATTTATAAATTATGTCTTGTAATTTCAACGAAAATAAATGAAAATTCTTCGTTTGCAAGACCACGCGTGTAATTTGCTGGTGTCAGAATATTTTTCGGGTCCAATAAAAAAACAATCCTATGAGTAAAAACTTCATGAATACTAATTAATGACCTTAGAACAATACAAAATCACTACCGTGAAGGTATCTGTAAACCCTGATACAGAATTCGTCCTGATTTGTGTAAGGTTGACTTTGAAATATCTCGGCCAAATTACATTTAATGTTAACATTTTTACTCTAAAAAATAAGCATTAATCTAGACATTTTAAAAGTAGTATACAATATTCGCGTGAGATCTGTTTGAGGTTTAGGGGACCCCTAGGGGGTTCAAAACAGCTCGCTTACAGCTCGCTGAATCCTCATACAGATCTACCGCTCATATTGTATATATTACATATAGAACAAGCAGCTCTAAGCAAAAAAATTGGAGTTATTATCCCTGTTCGCACTAGAGCCAAAAATTGGTTTGTTTCTTGTACTAAACGACTTTGGAAATTTTGTATCCTCGAATTTTTCGTTTGGCTCGTTGCGTTCGTACTTGATGAATATTTCTATAACCACCGCTTCAATCAAATCTACAAATGAAAAATAGCCGGATGATGACTTGCAGTGAAAGTCACAAAGTAAGGAATTTCGCGCTTGACAAATAACCGTGGGACTCCAAATAGCAAGAGTGCAATCAATATAACCGTGAAACTTTAGTAATACTAAATAGCACAATTTCACGCAAACTCCATTGTTTTCTATTGTTTAATTAGCACTATTTTGAACTATTCAGTAATTAGTGTTTCACGGATTAATTGCTTGCGCGGTATCTTTAAAGTTTGGAAGCGATTGACAAAATTTGGTGGCCAAGTGTTCGTACTACAAACATTTTAGCAATGACAGTTTTTTTTATTTTTTATTTTTGCAAAATATTAAGAATTTTACCTAGTAGTGAGAACAGGGCTTAGTCTTTAGGCATTCGTTATTAAACTTAATAAGTTGTTGTTTCCTTGGTCTATGGCGTCACGCGGTGCAAACAATTTGTACCAAAATCACGGAAATGTTTTTCGTAACTTATCGTGGAATTTAAGTACGTGTTTTTTATCTGCTAGAGGCCGCGTCCACACTTATGCGTTTTCGTTTTAAAGCATGCTTTTCGATGCGTTTTGGCTTCCTTTTTTTTCGAGATAGGCATACATCCGTTGGCACCGTTGTGTCTCTCCTTTGTAAAAAGAGCTATCAAAGGAAGCTAGGACAGAGTCACGCATTATTTTGTTTTCTTTGGTGGCGATTTTTACTATTTCACAATCGAAGAAAGTGTTGATTTTGATTTGATTTGATTTATTTGATTTCTCCCAATTCCAACAATTTAATGATATATTCATAGTTTTATGCTCCATATTCGTAATCAATCCTACTCACATCCGTAATCCACTTCGATTCCTTGCACTCAAGTTCCAATTGTGGTACCCTGCGAACAGAGTCTCCTTTTAACTCCTCTACGGGCGAGAGAAAAAGAGACTCTGCTCGCAGGGTACAATTGTGGAAATTCAAGAAGCTGAAACGTGCATAGGCAAGACACACCCGAGTGGTCATCTAATCCCTTTGATAGGTCACGATCGAACAAGTTGTATACCCACATTATAAAACGTGACACTAGATTTCAAAGTCGACACAGTAGGTGAAATTTTCAGCAGTGTTATATATTTTCGCTCTTAACTCTACAAGCTTGTCCCGATTCGAAGATGAGTTCAAAGAAAAAAGGATCCCTGTCCAATGCACAGCTGAAGAACAAACAAGTTGACCTTACCAAAGCGTCCACTGTTATTCAAACCTATGTACAAATGATCCTGCAGCAAGCGGATTTAAAGCTCGTTGCCCTCCCTAATCTCCCAGCACACCAGCAAACTGCTCGTTCTCATGGAAATAACTGGAACGCTACGATTCTTCCACTGATGGCAAAAACTGATGCTGATATTATCGACTATGCCAACAAGTTTGAAGCTTTCTACGAAGATTTGGTCAAGTACGCCAAGGACCTGAACAACCCTGAGTCGAGGAAAAAGTTCGTGCAAGGACTAAAGTTGCTACAAAACACTATCAAGAAGAAGGATGCCAGCGTGGCTCAGGTTGTCAAAGATTTGTCCACCTTCCACACCAACCTCAACACTGATTTTGGGAACTTCGAATCAGATGTGAACACGGCATCGGTCAAGATCGAGGGGGACAGTGGTGAGATTAAGTCTCTGAGTAAGGAGCTTGATACAATTAGCGACGCTATGGACAAGGACATCGGCTTGATGGCTGGAGGGGCAGTTACTATCGTTGCAGGAGTGGCAATGATCGTGTTCGGTGCCGTCTCTGAAATCCCTTCTGGAGGTATGTCAACCGCTCTTATAGGTGGAGGGGTGCTAGTGGTATCTGCCGGTACAGTTATGGAGACCTTTGGATCTCAAGACTACAGCAAACAGATCGAAAAACAGAAGTCTGCACGTGAAAAACTAAAAGGAATCCAAATTGAACTGGTTGGCCTCAAGTCAACCAAAGGTCAAATTGGTAACTTCATCAAATCTTTGGAAAGTGCAATTACAGCAGCCTCAAGTCTTCAAGCTGCATGGGGGGCGCTGGATGCTGACCTACAAGAGCTTATCACCGCCTTGCAAGATGTAAATCCTGATGATGGCAGCTGGGTACTGGATGAACTCAGTCGTGCTAAAAAAGACTGGGCAGATGCCTTGGATCAGGCCAAGAAACTGCAACCTGATGGAAAGGTGCCTACCAAATTGTACCAGAATCTACAGGATGCTTTTAAAGAGATGAAACCACGTGGAAGTGCATGAATTCCCTCGTTTGGAACACTTATCATGTTCCGAAACTCGGCCAAGATTAACCAGATGAACTCTAGTACAAAATAGATTAATTTTTGATAGGTTTAATGTAGTAACTTAGTTTTCCACAAACTGCATAATTACATAGCATTAATAAATAGGAGGAGTACATTGTGACATGTTTCAATAAACGAACGCTAAAATAAACCCTGAAACTGAAACCAAACGACCCATATGGTAAAGTAAATAGTGGAATAAGCTGCAAACACAGACAATTTCTCTCAGTCGAATTTATACTGAGTTAAAACTTATCCCAGAATGAACACACCCTACACTAAAGCCGTGAACACATTTAAAATGTGCATTAATTTCGGTTTGACAACAAAAAAAAAAAAAAAAAAAAAAAGGTGAAGCTTTTGAAAGCATTTTTAAATGAAATGAAATTAACTTTCATGAAGGGGGGACTTCAATGTTTAAGAGGAGGACCTCCATTTATGTTTTTCGCGTCTTGCCCATTTCACATATGAGGGGTCCCCCTCTGGGATTTTGTCATCAAAGTCACGCGTTGACCTTAATTAAGGCAGACGTCACGCGTAGAAGAAATACGTTTCACATTCGACCGAGAGAATAGCAATCACTGTGGACGTGAATTTAGAGGCACAATTCAACTTAAAGCTCACCAACGACAATGAACTGTAATCCTTTATTGCTTTTTCTGTTGTTATCCATGTTGGAGGCGAGTTATGGAGCGGACAAATCGTGTCTAAGAGACAACGATTGCCCAAAGAAGGACAACATCACACAATCATGTTGTATGAATAAGAAATACGAGGTTAACGGCGTCTGTAAAATAAGTTGTTATGGCGAATATTGTACACTTTCATCAGACTGTGGATCTGCACAAGATATGGTTTGCTGTGATGTTCATATTTGTCGGTATACATTTGAAGAGTGCCCTAGTCAAAAATGGCCTACTTGGATTACTGTGGTAGTTGTTCTCGTTGTTGTTTTTGCTGTACTTGGCATCGGTGGAGTTATTCTTTGCATCTACCGGAGAAACCGACATCGATATACTTCGGGAGTACTTTTGGTGCATGATTCATCGCCTTATGGCACTGGGTGAACCGATAATTTGACAAGGTAAAATTAAACACCCAGAGGCACAGAGAACGAGATACTGCAGTGAGTCAGCGAAAATATTATAAGCTTAATTGCTGAAGAGATTCATTACTCCCATGACAGGTTGAACATCTCTGAAACCATGTATTGAAGATCTTTCAAGTTTTTCGTATGATGGCCTTCATATAATGGCCTAATGAAATGGAAAAGCAGTTGAACAAGTTATAAACAAATTTGTGAATATTCTGGGGAATATTGCTTATAATTGACTTCAGAATATGGAACCAATGATGCTTGGATTTGCATAATTGATACCTAAAAATATTCATGAATCGCTCCAAAATTAAAACTCTTTCATTTGAACTGAAACTTTGCTGAAATAATCTTTGATACATTAATAATCAC